>NC_036845.1:13939349-14019695 GCF_002910315.2 Salvelinus sp. IW2-2015
AGGCTAGTGCGGGGAGAAGGAACAGGGCATACTGGACCCTGGAGACGCACATTAGGCCTAGTGCGTGGTGCCGGCACTGGTGGTACCGGGCTGGGGACACGCATCTCAGGGCTAGTGCGGTGAGCAGCAACAGGACGCACAGGACTCTGGGGACACACAGGAGGCTTGGTGCGTGGTGTAGGTACTGGTGGTAATGGGCTGGAGACACGCACCATAGGACTAGTGCATGGAGGAGGAACAGGGCTCTGGAGACGCACAGGAAGCCTGGTGCGTGGTGTAGGCACTGGTGGTACTGGGCTGGGGCGGGGAGGTGGTGCCGGAAATATCGGACCGTGCAGGCGTACTGGCTCCCTTGAGCACTGAGCCTGCCCAACCTTACCTGGTTGTATGCTCCCCGTCGCCTGACCAGTGCGGGGAGGTGGAATAACCCGCACCGGGCTATGTAGGCGAACCGGGGACACCATGCGTAAGGCTGGTGCCATGTATGCCGGCCCGAGGAGACGCACTGGAGACCAGACGCGTTGAGCCGGCTTCATGACACCTGGCTCAATACTCAATCTAGCCCGGCAGATACGAGGAGCTGGTATGTACCGCACCGGGCTATGCACACGTACAGGAGACACCATGCGCTCTACTGCGTAACACGGTGTCTGCCCGTACTCTCGCTCTCCACGGTAAGTACAGGGAGTATGCGCAGGTTTCCTACCTGACTTCGCCACACTCCCTTTTAGCCTCCCCCCAAGAAATGTTTTGGGTTGGCTCACAGGCTTCCTACCGCGTCGTCGTGCTGCCTCCATTCGCCGGTATCCCTCCTCGCACTGCGCCAGAGAATCCCAGGCGGGCTCCGGCACTCGCCCTGGGTCGATCGCCCACCTGTCGATCTCCTCCCACGTAGTGTAGCCCAGATCCTGCTCCCATTGCCCTAAATCCTGTTGCCGCTTTACACGCTGCTTGGTCCGGGTTAGGTGGGTAATTCTGTCACGATCGTCTTGCTGAGAGAGATTGGACCAAGGCGCAGCGTGTGCAAAATACATTCTCTTTTATTTTAGAGAAAGGAAAAAACACGTAACGAACACTTTAACAAACTGAAACCAAAACAACAAACGATCGTGAAGCTAAAGACGTAAGTGCACACACAAGCTACAAACGTACAACATAGACAATTACCCACATTAACCTAGTGCCTATGGCTGCCTTAAATATGGCTCCCAATCAGAGACAATTAATGACATATGTCTCTGATTGAGAACCATTCAGGCAACCATAGACACAGCTAGACACCTATACTAAACACAAACCCATCTACTCTATTTAACGCCCTAAACCATACAACCACCCTAGACACTACAAAAACACATACATTCCCCATGTCACACCCTGACCTAAGTAAAATAATAAAGAAAACAAAGAATACTAAGGCCAGGGTGTGACAGGATGCTCTGAATCGACGCTTAGGACAGAGTGTTCCAGTTCCCGCCAATATCCAGCAACTTCGCACAGCCATTGAAGAGGAGTTGGACAACATTCCACAGGCCACAATCAACAGCCTGATCAACTCAATAGGAAGGAGATGTGTCGCACTGCATGAGGCAAATGATGGTCAGATACCGACTGGTTCTAATCCACGCCCCTACTTTTTTTTAAAGGAATCTATGACCAACAGATGCATAAGATGCATTCAATTGACTGATTTCCCTATATAAACTGTTACTCAGTAAAATCTAAGTCATTGTTGAATGTTGCATTTGTACTTTTATTCAGTATATTTAGGTCAGACAGCATACATTGTATTTGCTGCACCCAAAAATGTATACTATGTAGAGAGGAACACCCAGTTAAATATACAAACATAACAAGTMTTGTTGACAGAGGTGAATGATGGTAAAGGTGATATGACATTGAAAGACATGACCTGGGTGTTTGGTTTCAGCACATTCTCTCATTGCATTTAAAGTGTGTTGCCGATTTAAAAAATACTCTTCTCATAAATCTACCTACCCACTTTCTATGTGCCCTCTAGACATACTGTATTTCAGCCTTTTAGGGATAGAGGGAATCGGTTTGGAAAAAACTAATTACACCTTGATTATGACAGGCATTTGTTTATTAGCAATGATACACAGTCAATTCAGTGATTTATTTGTTTATTAATAAAAGTTAACGAGATCTTGATATAAAGTCAAGTCATAAGCATAATCAAATAATCTTATTGAGGGTGGCAGGTAGCCTAGTGGTTAGAGCATTGGGCCAGTAACTGAAAGGTTGCTGGATTGAGTCCCCGAGTTGACAAGGTAAAAATCTGTCGTCCTGAGCAAGGCAGTTAACCCACTGTTCCCTGGGTGCCGTGGATGTTGATTAAGGCAGCCCCCCACACCTCTCTGATGCAGAGGGGTTGATTTAAATGCGGAAGGCATTCAGTTGTACAACTGACTAGGTATCCACTTTATTTGTTAGGGGCCTTTCTGACCACCCATAGTCACCTTGCATCATGATAAGGTGTTTACAAAATGATATCCAACTTTATTATGTCAATTGCCAACAAGTCATGCATTCCATTTTTAAAGAAATGCCTTCTGACCTCAGAGCAGATAGTTATAATGCAAAGGATAAATCCTTCTATATTGACTGAATTTATACAACCGGATTTGGTCATACACACTAAACAGTCATTATTGTGGCCCAGACACATTGGCTAGACAGACCCCAAAGGCAAAGTCTTCAAAGGCTAATTAATCTGAAAAGTGCAAGCTAGAACAAACTCAAGGAAGACTATTTGCCATTGTGAGCTCCCTAATTGGTGTACCATTCCAAACAAAGAAATGCATCCACTCATATGCAGTCAACGCCATCCATAATGGTTCTTTTATTTACACTAGTATTTACAGAGCGCTTCTCCTTTCTTTGTGGAAGCCTGCAGAGTGGAGAAACTACACCCCATGCGCTTACAAATTCATATTTACTTCTGTCAGCTTCTCAATGCTGGTTTCTGGATGCATTGTTGTTCTGCATCCATTGTGTAATATTGACAGCCTCTGCATCATTAGTAGTGAAAAAAAAAGGTGAGCCTACCACAGTCACGAATACAGCCCCGGCGTTGGCCCTATAAAAGGAAAAAGAACAGCACCAAGTGACACTCAACCTCTTGAAGACCCATGAGRAGGTAAGCCTCTTCGCTCTGCAAGAAMTACAGATCTTTACAGCATTAACTATTCGAGAAKATGCAAGTTAAAATATGATCAGTCTCCGTGATGTGCAAAGGCTAGTCTCTTGATTCTCAAAGGACTGRKTATTTTTATTGTTTAGTACCTTTTTCGCTTATGGCTATCAATGTGAATATGTTAGTGAGAAAAGACATAAGTTGATGTTAAAATACGGTAACAAAAATGCAATAGATGCTATCATACAGTTGTGCAAAGGTTCTGACAACAGGTCAGCTAAGGCAAGGTACTCCATACTGATCATGTGGATTCTTATTCTAGATAGGTGCAGTCTCTCTCTCCCGGATTTCAGGCACAATGTTTGCGTTATTGGTTTGCATCCTGACACTGCATGATGTGTACTCTGCGTGCAATGTGGTAAGTACTCCTACTAATTACTGAAAAGAAAACCACATATGTAATCTGAAACAGTACATTAGATGTGAGGCCAATTACATGTTAAAGTATTTATGAAAGGTCTTACTCTGAAAGCTTTTCATTCTTTCCCTTGAGCCATCTCCTACTGCTGTGCCCACAGTCAAGTAAGTACAATGCCTTACGGACATTCTAACGCAGTGCCCAGTGAAAGTCTACACACCCCTTGCACAGTCTCCGCATTTTGCTGCCTMAACATTTAAAAYGCCATTCATTTTCATATGTTCCCCAACAGAGCTACACAACCTACTCCAGATTTTAAAAGTGGAACATTTTATAGAACATTTTCCAAATCAATTCTAAATTAAWTGAAAATGRCTTGATTGCATATGTCTTGACTCCCCAGAGTTCATACTTGGTTGAAGCACCRTTGGCAGCCCTTAAAGCATTGAATCATTTTGAATAAGATTTGACCAAGAAAGTCTATATACAGTGTGTGCAAAAGGCATGAGGAGGTAGGCAATAAATAGGTTATAGGAGCAAATAATTACAATTTAGCAGATTAACACTGGAGTGATAAATGAACAGATMATGATGTGCAAGTAGAGATACTGGTGTGCAAAAGAGCAGAAAAGTAAATAAAAACAGTATCGGGGATGAGGTAGGTAGATTGGGTGGSCTATTTACAGATGGACTATGTACAGCTGCAGCGATCAGTTAGCTGCTCAGATAGCTGATGTTTAAAGTTGGTGAGGGAAATAAAAGTCTCCAACTTCAGCGATTTTGGCAATTCGTTCCAGACGGCTGCACAGTACTGTCTTTTATCYATGGCGGTTATGATATCGTTTAGTACCTTGAGCCTGGCTGAGGTGCACCCGTGACCGGCTCGGAAACCGGATTGCACAGCGGAGAAGGTAAGGTGGGATTCGAAATGGTCAGTGATCTGTTTTTTAACTTGGCTTTCGAAGACTTTAGATGGATTTAGGTCTTAATTCAGGATTGAGACTGGATCATTCAGGAACAAGTAAACACCTCTTGGAAAGCCACTCAGGTGTGTCTTTGGCATTAAAATAMTTATAATTTTCCTGAGGYAAAAAAACTACCTCAGGGTTAGTATTATGGTGGCAGATGTTATAGATGTTATAGGTATTGCTTGTCATCTGCAGCCCCTGGGGAGTTTGTCAATTTCAAAATAAATATGAAAGCCGCAAAGCCCAGGTAAACATTGACAAAAGAAACCCTCCTCAGTCTTCTGAAAACCCTGGGATAGAGTTGTATTTTTCAGTGAGACAATTATACCTAATGTTATGTGAGACACACCTGAATGGATATCCAAGGTGCTGTGTTGCCGAGTGGTCTGGACTTGCTTGAAAAGAGGTTTAAATATGCTTTCCATCAATGATACCCAACCAAATTTACTGAGCTTGAGCAATTTTGACYAAACATAATTGGCATATGCTGCCCTAAGTGTTGTGCAAAGTCGGTAGAATGGTATTCTAAATGATTTACATATTTAATGGCTGCTCCACCAAGTATTAACTCTGGGGTGTGAAGACATACGCAAAAACAAAGCACCTTWGTTTTTTTGTTGTTGTGTGTTTACATTTTCTATAACTTTATTTTACTTCAGAAAGGTGAAGTAGGTTGTTGAGATCTGTACTGTAGGATCATTTTAAAAAATCCCTTTCAATTTCATGCAGCAAAACGTGAAGACTTTGCAAACGGTGTGTGCTTTCACTATGCTCTACCAACATGATTCTAAACTAATTCAACTGGATTTAGTCATCACACACAATGTTTATTCATCACGTGCTGTTTTTCAAAAGAAAGTGGATTGATTTGGGACTCATAATCAATACGTTGATAGTTGCTTTGTATTATGGTTTAGTGAAGAATTTACCTGTGGGGTAAGTAATGTGCATATAATCCCACAATATAATGTGTGTGTGTGTGTGTGTGTGTATGTATAGAAATTTGCCCAGACAGCACAGTAGTTCAGGCTGACATCCTTAACCAGCACAACGCATTCCGGAGAGCGGTTACGCCAACTGCTAGAGACATGCTCAAGATGGTATGCTTTCATGATTCATATACTTTCCATCAGTAACAACCTCAGAATCAATGTTTACAACATAGTATCCCCCAAAATCCARCGTAAAGAATATAATCCCTGATATGTAATTCATAGAGCAGCCCTATGGTAAACCTATATGGTTAGTTTATGTACAGGTAGAGAAAATACAGTGGCCACAAAATACTCCWTTGACACTAGTATGTGGATGTCAGTCTTCTGGATGGCATTATTCTAGAGCTGTTTGTATCTGATCTGCAGAACTGGAGCGAGGAGGCAGCGGCCAGTGCTCAGGCTTGGGTTYACACCTGCTCCATGGCTCATGGCCCACCCAGCAGTCGCATGCTTGGCGGTACGGTTTCCCCTTTGTCTCTCCTGMACATCTCCTGTTTTTCCCCTGCTGTAGAGCAAACTAAGACAAATATATTTTATTGATTCATGCAACTCAAGACTTTCGCTGCAATGGTATCAATGTGTGCGCAATCTTAAGATCAAATATATTTTGAATGTCATGATTTCTTATCACCAATGACTATGGTAGCTTACCTGGTATCTTATATTTGTTGACATCTTAAATCCTGCATTCAAATACATTTTAGTCAACTGTTCCAGTTTCATTTCACTGTTACACACCTACAGTATATAGTAAACTTTTCCACGCATGCTTTACTTATGAACAGACTACGAAATGGGTGAGAACCTCTTCACGTCCTCCGCTTCTAAGAATTGGACTGCAGTAGTTACAGCCTGGCACAGTGAGGTCAGAGATTACTCCTATCCCAATGGATCTCTCAATGGTAAACCCATCGGACACTACACACAGGTACCATTCATCTTTTGTGCAGATATATTATGACATGAAGTGCCTTCAGAAAGTATTCAGACCCCTTGACTTTTTCCACATTTTGTTARGTTAGTCTTATTCTAAAATGGATTAAATAAAACAACTGCCTCCACACACACAATACCCCATAATGACGAAGCGAAAACAGTTTTTTTGAAAATGTTGCACATTTATTAAAAACGAAAAACAGAAATACCTTATTTAAATACGTATTCAGACCCTTAGCTATGAGACTTGAAAACAGGATGCACCTGAGCTCAATTTCCATTGATCATCCTTGAGATGTTTCTACAACTTCATTGGAGTCCACCTGTGGTAAATTCAATTGATTGGACATGATTTGGAAAGGCACACACCTGTCTATATAAGGTCCCACAGTTGACAGTGCATGTCAGAGCAAAAACCAAGCCATGAGGTCGAAGGAATTGTCTGTAGAGCTCTGTGACAGGATTGTGTGAAGGCACAGATCTAGTGAATGGTACCAAAAAATGTCTGCAGGTCRCCAAGAACACAGTGACCTCCATCATTCTTAAATGGAAGAAGTTTGGAACCAACAAGACTCTTCCTAGATCTGTCCGCCCGGCCAAACTGAACACTCAGGGGAGAAGGGCCATGGTCAGAGAGGTGACCAAGAACCCGATGGTCACTCTGACAGAGCTCCAGAGTTCCTCTGTGGAGATGGGAGAACCTTCCAGAAGGACAACTATCTCTGCAGCACTCCACCAATTAGGCCTTTATGGTAGAGTGGCCAGACAGAGGACACTCCTCAATAAAAAGACACATGAAAGCCCTCTTGGAGTCTGCCAAAAGGCACCTAAAGGACTCTCAGACCATGAGAAACAAGATTCTCTCGTCTGATGAATTGAACCCTGTGGCACCCCTATAGAGACTGCCAGAGGCCCGGACAACAGGCCCTCCGATTTGACACACTGAACTCTATCAGAGAAGTAGTTGGTGAACCAGGCGAGGCAATCATTTGAGAAACCAAGGCTATCGAGTCTGCCGATGAGGATGTGGTGATTGACAGAGTCGAAAGCCTTGGCCAGGTCAATGAATACGGCTGCACAGTATTGTTTCTTATCGATGGCGGTTAGGATATCGTTTAGGACCTTGAGCGTGGCTGAGGTGCACCCATGACCAGCTCTGAAACCAGATTGCATAGCGGAGAAGGTATGGTGGGATTCGAAATGGTCGGTAATCTGTTTGTTGACTTGGCTTTCGAAGACCTTAGAAAGGCAGGGTAGGATAGATATAGGTCTGTAGCAGTTTGGGTCAAGAGTGTCCCCCCCTTTGAAGAGGGGGATGACTGCAGCTGCTTTCCAATCTTTGGGAATCTTAGACAACACGAAAGAGAGGTTGAACAGGCTAGTAATAGGGGTTGCAATAATTTCGGCAGATCATTTTAGAAAGAAAGGGTCTAGATTGTCTAGCCTGGCTGATTTGTAGGGGTTCAGATTTTGCAGCTCTTTCAGAACATCAGCTGACTGGATTTGGGAGAAGGAGAAATGGGGAAGGCTTGGGCGAGTTGCTGTGGGGGGTGCAGTGCTGTTGACCGGGGTAGGGGTAACCACGTGGAAAGCATGGCCAGCCGTAGAAAAATGCTTATTGAAATTCTCAATTATAGTGGATTTATCGGTGGTGACAGTGTTTCCTGTCCTCAGTGCAGTGGGCAGCTGGGAGGAGGTGTTCTTATTCTCCATGGACTTTACAGTGTCCCAGAACTCTTTTGAGTTTGTGTTGCAGGAAGCAAATTTCTGCTTGAAAAAGCTAGCCTTGGCTTTTCTAACTGCCTGTGTATATTGGTTTCTAGCTTCCCTGAAAAGTTGCATATCACGGGGGCTGTGCGATGCTAATGCAGAACGCCATAGGATGTTTTTGTGTTGGTTAAGGGCAGTCAGGTCTGGAGAGAACCAAGGGCTATATCTGTTCCTGGTTCTAAATTTCTTGAATGGGGCATGCTTATTTAAGATGGTGAGGAAGGCATTTAATTAAAAAAAACAGGCATCCTCTACTGACGGGATGAGATCAATATCCTTCCAGGATACCCCGGCCAGGTCGATTAGAAAGGCCTGCTCGCTGAAGTGTTTCAGGGAGCGTTTGACAGTGATGAGTGGAGGTCGTTTGACCGCTGACCCATTACGGATGCAGGCAATGAGGCAGTGATCGCTGAGATCTTGGTTGAAAACAGCAGAGGTGTATTTAGAGGGCAAGTTGGTTAGGATGATATCTATGAGGGTGCCCGTGTTTACGGCTTTGGGGTGGTACCTGGTAGGTTCATTGATAATTTGTGTGAGATTGAGGGCATCAAGCTTAGAGTGTAGGATGGCTGGGGTGTTAAGCATGTTCCAGTTTAGGTCGCCTAGCAGCACGAGCTCTGAAGATAGATGGGGGGCAATCAGTTCACATATGGTGTCCAGAGCACAGCTGGGGGCAGAGGGTGGTCTATAGCAGGCGGCAACGGTGAGAGACTTGTTTTTAGTGGTGGATTTTTAAAAGTAGAAGTTCAAATTGCTTGGGTACAGACCTGGATAGTAGGAACAGAACTCTGCAGGCTATCTTTGCAGTATACAGGTGTGCCAATCTTGTAGCGTCATACACAAGAAGACTCGAGGCTGTAATCGCTGCCAAAGGTGCTTCAACAAAGTACTGAGTAAAGGGTCTGAATACATATGTAAATGTGATATCAGTTTTTCTTATTTGATAACGTTGCTAAAATTAAAAAAAAAGAAAAAGTTTTTGGTTTGTCATTATGGGATATTGTGTGTAGATTGATGAGGCGAAAAAAACAATTTTATCAATTTTAGAATAAGGCTGTAACCTAACAACAACAAAAAAGTCAAAGGGTCTGAATACTTTCCAAAGGCACTGTGCAACATCTGATCAAATCACAGGTTCTATAGGCCCATTTATAGAGAAACAGTCTGAGGCCGATATAAAAAAAGAACAATAAGTTTAATGAATCAGGTATAAGTTTGCTTGTTTAAAAAATGTACAGTAAAACAATGCGAAAACACASCTCCGTTCCTTTCACTGGATAGCTCAATCATTTTCTAAATATCTACAGTGCTTCCACAGAGACAACTGACCATGTTCACAACGGACCGAAAACAGTGACACACAACTTCTGCATGAAAGAAAACAGCAGTTAGCCACTGCATCTACACAAACACTAACTATTTTAGAAATACAAAATGTATTAACTTAAACAGTCACCTTAATGGAGGACAGTTTKAATATACTGCTTGGACCCCCAATAACGTCTCTCCAAACACATCAAAGACAACTGCAGCGGCATAACTTTCAAAGTAATACATGTGCTGTCAAATTTGAATAAACAAACACCGATAGAGAAATAAACATACTTTCTGAACAGATTCGACCACACCCAAAACAGAGTGCACAGCAACAACAATATACAGTCTTAACACTGTATAGTGGACCCGCAATGAACTATGGGGRATTTTTGTCCACCACTAATTAGGGTCAGATAGGAAACACACACCAAAACTACAGTTCATATTCTGTCACGTATATTTTCAGGGATATTTAATCGCATATACCTGTTGACAGCAAAGGAGGATACTWACAAAATAGATGACTAACTTATTGACATTTCTTTTGGTAGCAATTTCAGTCATTGTATTGTACATACACTGAGTATACCAAACATTAGGACCACCTTCCTAATATTGGTGCACCTGGCACCAATATCCCACAATCTGGTGCACCTGGCACCAGACCCCATTCCCATACCRCATTCAAAGACACTTAAATCTTTTGTCTTTTCCATTCACCCTCTGAATGGCACATACACAATCCATGTCTCAATTGTCTCGAGGCTTAAAAATCTGTCTTTAACCGATCTCCTCCCCTTCATCTACACTGATTGAAGTGGATTTAACAAGTGACATGAATAAGGGATCATAGCTTTCAGCTGGATTCACCTGGTCAGTCTATGTCATGGAAAGAGCAGGTGTTCTTCGTTCTTAACATTTTGTATACTGTATATTGTTATGGACCATTGTGCTACACCTGCAATAACATCTGCMAAATATGTTTATGCGACCAAGAAAATGGGATTTGATTTGCTATGCTGTATGGTAGTCAGAGAGGTGTGTAGTTACCGACAAGTGTCATTATGGTTATTRGCCAATGAAACTCTGATAACACTAAACTGTGTTTCCTTTCATATAGGTGGTTTGGAACAGTTCATACAAGGTTGGCTGTGGTGTGGCCCTGTGTCCTGGCTCAGTCTACTTCTATGGATGCCAATACTARAGAGCGTATGTTGCACCAATCACACCCAAAATGCACCTAACACCTGTGTACAATTTCACCCTATTTACTGTAACTYGTAGTGGAAGGTAGGCATCATCCAGCGATRATTTCAATACTTTGGTTAACAGGGGAAACTACAAAGGAGTGGCTCCATACAAGGAAGGAGCTACATGTGCTGACTGCCCCGACTCCTGCGAAAATAAGCTTTGCAGTAAGTATCAGACAGGATGAAAACACATGCGTGCCGTCTAAAATCTTACCAGCAATGTTAGTGATGCCTTTTAAAAACATGTTCACACGGTTCAATGTACAATAATCGCCAAATGTAAACTGTCAATATGCAATGAATTGACTGCCAATGTTTCTTCTCATGTTTCATTTCAGCCAATCCCTGTCCTTACGTAAACAAGTATGCCAACTGTGCCGCCATGAAAAAACAAGCCGGGTGCAGCAATTCTTTGGTGTACGCCTGGTGTCCCGCCCTCTGCCAGTGCACCTCCAAAATCACATGAAACCACCAGAACCACCAGAACCTCTTCAAAATGGTCCACTGAAAGATAACTTTGAATGATTCCTCTGTTGTTTCCTTGTCTACGAGAAGAATTTAAAAAAACATATACACCTGGTTGATCTATCTACTGTACTTCTGGTGAAGTCAGTTCATTTGAAAAATACTAACTATCACTAATAATATCTTAATTATCACTGTAGGTCTAAGGTACAGTTAAAACATAATTCTTATTCTGGGGGTAACATAAGGTGTCTAATCTATAGTAACTAATGTTAGTTGGAAGCATAGCAATTTATTTTGTTCCCTTTTATTGATTTCAATGTCTTCATACCAATTTGACCCCCCCCAAAAATCCGTATTTGATTTGCATGCAAGTTGAATAAGAATATCTTCTACATTTTGAGAAGGCAATATTTCCATCAGTTACTGTAACAGTGAACATTTTGATAATTACATTTCTGCTAATAAACTACACAGTAATATGGTTATACAGAACTGTAATACCTCAACACATTTAACTTTAAGTTGATTCAGGGCATTATTTTATGTTTGATGAAATGCAAGGAATGCTGCTCATAATTTTTTTTTTTTCTATCAACATTAAATGTTTTCACGTGATAGAATTATATAACCCTTATTATTTTCCTCAATCACATTAAAATGATCATGAAGATTAATTCATGGACTCTGTGTTAATGGTTTTACAACCCCCAAAGAGCAACATCTTCTTATGATTTTAAATGGGCAACTGAGGTGATGGAAATAGATCCAAAGGCCTCAGTAACAAGTCACTATCAGATAGTCAGTGTCACCACCAGATGCCTCTGTTGTACAACAGTAAATTCTGTATCAGAATAACATGACTATCTGCAGGCTCGATATACACCGTCCCTTCTCATGTCTCTTACAACATCCTGGAACTGATCAATATGTCTTTTTAACAATTTATTTATGTGAACTAATCCTTAATCAGAAAAAAGACACATGACTTTAATAAGAACCCTGAGAAGGCAACACAAGGTGGAACTGGTACACTGATATAGAGGTAAGGTATTCTGCAGTATATTTATCGTCTGGAAATTGATGCAAAACGGTTAAATTGAACCGTTTATGGTCATGTCTCATGTGTAGGCTACATAAACTTCAGCAATGCATACCCTCCTGCACATAAACTCAGACATGGTTAACTTTGACTAAAATATTATAATGTAAACTGTAAGGATCCTTTTTGAATAGCTAAAGAGAATAAGAGCTGCTACAAGCAAAACAATGAATTATACTGTTATCTGTTTCAATAACTCTATAGGCTATGCTATTGAAGGAACATATAGTCTTCTGTTGATAATTGACATAAATACAGTATATTGATAACGTCTCAGATTGACATTTTTCAGACCGTAAAATGCTATATTTTTACCCAGGAAATCATTTGGATTGACACAATCTAACATCTTGAATTAAATCCAAGATCTTAACATTTGCTGATTAACGTCCCATGCAAAAAATGTATACTTAAATATACAAAATATTCTAATAATAAGCATCAAATACGAGATTTCTCTTGTATATCTTAAGTATACTATAAATATAATATCATTACGCTTATCATTACACATTTATTAAAAGTGTACTTTAAATTAATTGTTTTTAAGCTTTTAGTATACTATAAATATACTATCGTCAACCTCCAATACACTTATTAAAAGTATAGTTTAAATTAATTGTTTTTCAGTCTTTTAGTATACTATATATTCAATATCTTTAAACTTAAACACACTCATTAAAACTGTACTTCAATTTGAAACGCTTGAATTGTGATTTTAGTATATTAATTCAAAATACACCTGGTTGTTTTTAAATTGAAGCATTGATTTGACTAAAAAGACACACCCTCGTCCACTTACCCTCGCCTTATGCCCTTGTGGGAATCCCTGTTGCCATCTTGGCGGGTGGTCCAAATAATTAGCCAAGTAAGGGAAGTTTGCAACGTAAGGCCCTCAGCCCTCGTTTTTAGTTGGCTTTGCGAATGTATAATTATGTTCAATCCAGGGCCTGAAACTTCCCATAATTCAATTCGCAACGATTGTACATCCGCTAAGAAAAGTCAGCGAAAACTTAAAAACAACATCAATGGAGAAGTCAACATACAAGTGTAAGTAAAAATGAATGCAAATACTGTAAATTAGAAATTGTGCTATTAATGCACATGAAGGCACAAACACGTCTCGTAAAAAGAATGTTTTTGTTTGGTTATGTTTTTGAAATTGTAGAAATAAAAAAATGTCCTTCAGAAGTTCCAGCTAGGCAGGCTAACGCTAGTTAGCTAATTAATTTGCTAATTTGTAGGTGTATATTAATAATTATATATTTAATATAATGCAATCATAATTGAATGTAGAGCATATAAAGCACCCACAAGTTACCGGTGGCTGAAAACACAATCATCGCTGGATGAATGAGTGACGAATTTCTGGCCAAGGGTGGTCCATTTAAAAAACATTCCTGCCTCCCTCACCCTGCGTGTATACTCGTCAGACGCCATGATACATCATCAGAAGTGTCCACTTCATTTGAGGGCTGAGGAGATAGGGTGTGTCTATTAAGTGTTCGGAATGCAGCCAAGGTACAGACTCGGGAGAGGCGAAGGTTGAAAGCCAAGCATCCTCCGAAACACAACCCTGCTTCTTGACACTGCTCGCTTAACCCGGAAGCCAGCCGCACCAATGTGCGATGGGACAAGGACATCCCAGCCAGCCAAACCCTCCCCTAACCCGGACGACGCTGGGCCAATTGTGTGCTGCCTCATGGGTCTCGAACCCGGATTGAACGGGATCGAACCCGGATCTGTAGGGATGCCTCTAGCACTGCGATGCAGTGTCTTAGACCACTGCGCCACTCGGGAGGCCCCGCATTGATTAAATGTTTCGTTAAACTCTGCTTGTGAGTGATCAAGTACACTATAAGTGCCTTGCAAAAGTATTCATACCCCTTGTATTTCTTCACATTTTATTGTGTTAAAAAGTGGGATTAAAATGTATTTAATTGTCATGTGTTATAAAATACTCTAATGTCAAAGTGGAAGAAAAATAAATAAATACATAAGCTGAATACAAATGTGATAACTAAAATATAGTCATTCAGCCTGTTTGTTTAGGCAAGCATAAATTAGTTCAGGCTTAACAAATCACAGAATATGTTACATGGAGGGGTTGATATGATTATTTTTTATAACTAACCCTTCCTCATACGACATATGTAAGGTCCCTCAGTCAAGTATTGAATTACAAAGACCAGGGAGCCGTTCAAGAGCCTCATAAAAGGGCAGTGATTGCTAGATCGGTAACAATATCAAACCAGACCTTGAACATCTCTTTAAGCATGGTCAAGATATTAATTATGCTGTGGAATATGTATTAAACCACCCAGATACATTAAACATACAGTCGTCCTTCTGAGCTGCAGGACAGGAATGAAACTCTTCAGGGATGTTACCATGAGGCCATTGGTGATTGTAAAATACTTACTGAGTTTAATGGCTGTGATGGGAGAAAACTGATATTGTCGTGACACAATAATTATTTAAATGACAGAGTGAAAATATTAATACAAATATACAGAGTATTCAAAAAAATACATATTGTATGCAGGCACTAAAGTAATACTGCAAAAAAAACTAAACGCTAGGCGTTATATTTGGGGCAAATCCAACACAAACATCATTGAGTACCTGACGCCTTATTGTCAAGCACGGTGGTGGCTGCATCATGGTATGGGTATGCTTGACATCGGCAAATACTGGGGAGTTTTTCCTGGATAAAAAGAAACGGGATGGAGCTAAGCACAGCCAAAATCCTAGAGGAAAACCTGCTTCAGCCTGCTTTACAACAGACACTGGGAGAGGAATTCACCTTTCAGCAGGACATTAACCTACAATACAAGGCCAAATCTACACTGGAGTTGCTTACCAAGAAGACAATGAATGTTCCTTAGTGGCCAAGTTACAGTTTTGACTTAAATCTGCTTGAAAATCTATGGCAAGATTTGAAAATTGCTGTGTAGCCATGATCCCCAACATCATGACAAAGCTTGAAAAATTATGAAAAGAATAAAGGGCTAATATTGCGCAATCCAGGTGTGTAAAGCTCTTAGAGACTTAACCAAGAAGACTCACTGCTATAATCGCTGCCAACAGTGTCAATACATACTATAAACTCAGGGAGCTGAATACTTATGCAACTAATATATTTTAGTTATTTAATTTCGATCAATCTTTCAAAAGAAATAGATAGAAATCTTCCACTTTAACATTAGAGTACTTTGTGTAAATTGTTGACAATTAAATCCATTTGAATCACACTTTGTAACAACAAAATGTGAATAAATCCAAGTGGTATGAATACTTTTGCAAGTGCCAATAATTAGTTTTGAAGTACTTTCCGAATTCCTGTTCAACTGTTTTATAAGGGCTAACGAGTGGCGCAGTGGTCTTAGGCACTGCATCTCAGTGCAAGAGGCGCCACTACAGACCCTGGTTTAATTCCAGGCCAGATCAGATTATTCTCGCTTGGGATGTCTACCATCCCTTGTTTTCCTTGTATAATTCAAACATTCCTTTTTAATGTATAACATTCTACAACATATTTGATGATTTATAATTGATAGGAGATGCAGAGAGAACCTAGATCGTAACCTATATTGATTTGTCTGGTTAAATTTGTGCCAACGGAGCTGTTACTTAGTGATGTTTCAGGTTCACCATGTGTTTTGATCAAATCAAATGTATTTATAAAGCCCTTCTTATATCAGCTGATGTCACAAAGTGCTGTACAGAAACCCAGCCTAAAACCCCAAACAGCAAGCAATGCAGGTGTAGAAGCACGGTGGCTAGGAAAAACTCCCTAGAAAGGCCAGAACCTAGGAAGAAACCTAGAGATGAACCAGGCCAAGAGGGGTGGCCAGTCCTCTTCTGGCTGTGCCGGGTGGAGATTATAACAGAACATGGCCAAGAGGTTCAAATGTTCATAGATGACCAGCAGGGTCAAATAATAATAATCACAGTGGTTGTCGAGGGTGCAACAGGTCAGCACCTCAGGAGTAAATGTCAGTTGGCTTTTCATAGCCGATCATTCAGAGTATCTCTACCACTCCTGCTGTATCTAGAGAGTTGAAAACAGCAGGTCTAGGACAGGTAGCATGTCCGGTTCCATAGCAGCAGGCAGAACAGTTGAAACTGGAGCAGCAGCACGGCCAGGTGGACTGGGGACAGCAAGGAGTCATCAGGCCAGGTAGTCCTGAGGCATGGTCCTATGGCTCAGGTCCTCCGAGAGAATTAGAGAGAAAGAAAGAGAGAGAGAAAGAGAGAATTAGAGAGAGTATACTTAAATGCACACAGGACACCGGATAAGACAGGAGAAATACTCCAGATATACAGACTGACCCTAGCCCCCCGACACAAACTACTGCAGCATAAATACTGGAGGCTGAGACAGGAGGGGTCGGGAGACACTGTGGCCCCATCCGACGATACCCCCGGACAGGGCCAAACAGGCGGGATATAATCCCACCCACTTTGCCAAAGCACAGCCCCCACACCACTAGAGGGATATCTTCAACCACCAACTTACCATCCTGAGACAAGGCAGAGTATAGCACACAAAGATCTTCCCCACGGCACAACCCAAGGGGGGGGCGCCAACCCGGACAGGAAGATCACATCAGTGACTCAACCCACTCAAGTGACGCACCTCTCCTAGGGATGGCATGGAAGAGCACCAGTAAGCCAGTGACTCAGCCCCTGTAATAGGGTTAGAGGCAGAGAATCCCAGTGGAGAGAGGGGAACCGGCCAGGCAGAGACAGCAAGGGCGGTTCGTTGCTCCAGTGCCATTCCGTTCACCTTCACACTCCTGGGCCAGACTACACTCAATCATAGGACCTATTGAAGAGATGAGACTTCAGTAAAGACTTAAAGGTTGAGACCGAGGCTGCATCTCTCACATGGGTAGGCAGACCATTCCATAAAAATGGAGCTCTATAGGTGAAAGCCCTGCCTCCAGCTGTTTGCTTAGAAATTCTAGGGACAGTAAAGAGGCCTGCGTCTTGTGACCGTAGCGTACATGTAGGTATGTACGGCAGGACCAAATCGGAAAGATAGGTAGGAGCAAGCCCATGTAATGCTTTGTAGGTTAGCAGTAAAACCTTGAAATCAGCCCTTGCCTTAACAGGAAGCCAGTGTAGAGAGGCTAGCACTGGAGTAATATGATCAAATATGTTGGTTCTAGTCAAGATTCTAGCAGCCGTGTTTAGCACTAACTGAAGTTATTTATTGCTTTATCCAGGTAGCCGGAAAGTAGAGCATTGCAGTAGTCTAACCTAGAAGTGACAAAAGCATGGATACATTTTTCTGCATCATTTTTGGACAGAAAGTTTCTGATTTTTGCAATGTTACATAGATGGAAAAAAGCTTTCCTTGAAACAGCCTTGATATGTTCGTCAAAAGAGAGATCAGGGTCCAGAGTAATGCCGATCCTTCACAGTTTTATTTGAGACGACTGTACAACCATCAAGATTAATTGTCAGATTCAACAGAAGATCTCTTTGTTTCTTGGGACCTAGAACAAGCATCTCTGTTTTGTCCGAGTTTAAAAGTAGAACATTTGCAGCCATCCACTTCCTTATGTCTGAAACACAGGCTTCCAAGGAGGGCAATTTTGGGGCTTCACCATGTTTCATCGAAATGTACAGCTCTGTGTCATCCACATAGCAGTGAAAGTTAACATTATGTTTCTGAATGACATCACCAAGAGGTAAAATATATAGTGAAAACAATAGTGGTCCTAAAACGGAACCTTGAGGAACACCGAAATTTACAGTTGATTTGTCAGAGGACAACCCATCCAGAGACAAACTGATTTCTTTCCGACAGATACAGATCTAAACCAGGCCAGAACTTGTCCGTGTAAACCAATTTGGGTTTCCAATCTCTCTCCAAAAGAATGTGGTGAGTGTGATGTTAGTGATGTTTCAGTTTCACCATGTGTTTTGAGCAATGACGTAAAGTGCATTCGGAAACTATTCAGATTCCTTGACTTTTCCACATGTTGTTACATTACAGCCTTGTTCAAAAATGTATTCATGTTTTTTCCTTATCAATCTACACACAATACCTAATAATGACAAACCAAAAATAGGTTGACATTTTTGAAAATGTATTAAAAATAAAAACTCTTACATTTACATAAGTATTCAGACTCTTTACTCAGTACTTTGTTAAAGCACATTTGGCAGCGATTACAGCCTCAAGTCTTGGGTATGACGCTACAAGCTTAGCACACCTGTATTTGGGGAGTTTCTCCCATTTATTCTCTGCAGATCCTCTCAAGCTCTGGCAGGTTGGATGGGGAGCATCCAACCTGGAGCAGCTATTTTCAGGTCTCTCTAGAGATGTTCGATCGGGTTCATGTCCAGGCTCTGGCTAGGCCACTCAAGGACATTTAGAGACTTGTCCCGAAGCAATTCCTGCATTGTCTTGGCTGTGTGCTTAGGGTCATTGTCCTGTTGGAAGGTGAACCTTGAGCGCTCTAGAGCAGGTTTTCAACAAGGATCTCTCTGTACTTTCCTCCGTTCATCTTTCCCTCGATCCTGACTAGTCTCCAAGTCCCTCCCGCTGAAAAACATCCCCCAACATGATGCTGCCACCACCATGCTTCACCGTAGGGATGGTGCCAGGTTTCCTCTAGACCTGATGCTTGGCATTCTGGCCAAAGAGTTCCATCTTGGTTTCATCAGACCAGAGAATGTTGTTTCTCATGGTCTGAGAGTACTTTAGGGGCCTTTTGGCAAACTCCAAGCGGGCTGTCATTTTTACTGAGCAGGGGCTTCTGTCTGGCCACTCTATCATAAAGGCCTGATTGGTGGAGTGCTGCAGAGATAGTTGTCCTTCTGGAAGGTTCTCTCATCTCCACAGAGGAACTCTCGATCTCTGTCAGTGACCATCGGGTCCTTGATCACCTCCCGTACCTAGGCCCTTCTCCCCTGAGTGTTCAGTTTGGCCGGGCGGCCAGCTCTAGGAAGAGTCTTGTTGGTTCCAAACTTCTTCCATTTAAGAATGATGGAGGCCACTGTGTTCTTTGGGACCTTCAAAGCTGCAGACATTTTTTGGTACCCTTCCCCAGATATGTGCCTCGACACAACCTTGTCTCGGAGCTCTACGGCCATTTAATTTGTCCTGATAGTTTGGTTTTTGCTCTGAAAAGCACTGTCAATTGTGGACCTTACATAGATAGACAGTTGTGTGCCTTTCCAAATCATGTCCAATCAATTGAATTTACCACAGGTGGACTCCAATCAAGTTGTAGAAACATCTCAAGGATGATCAATGGAAACAGGATGCACCTGAGCTCAATTTCGAGCTAAATTTCGAGTCTCATAGCAAAGGGTCTGAATACTTATGTAAATAAGGTATTTCTGTTTTTTATTTGTAATAAATGTACACAAATTTCTACAAACATGTTTTAATTTGGTGATTATGGGGTGCTGTGTGTAGATTGAGGGGGAAAAATATTTTAATCAATATTAGAATAAGGCTGTAACCTAACAAAATATAGAAAAAGGGAAGTGGTTTGAACTCTTCCCGAATGCACTGTATATAAACCCTGGATGGCAAATACTATGTATTGGCCAATGAGACTCTTTGATGCCACTGGTCGGCCATATTGGCACTCCACAGAAGAACGAGTCCTCCAACGGAATGAATGGATTTCTACAGTATTTCAGTTAAATGTATCAAGGACAGAATTACATGCATACGTATTTTGTTGTTGTAGTGGGGACAGGAACATGAGTACTTTCAAAAATTATACTTTAAAGATATATATATTTTTATATAACGTATGTTTAACTCACATAATATAATTGTAAAGTATGCATTAATGTGTTTGCAATAGAATAAACGTGGGGGGGAAAGTGTTTAGACATTAATAAATGCATTTCTATAGCTTCCAAAATATATTTTTTCTACTATGGTGGGTGCGTGCCAAGATGTAGGCGCGGTGGCTTCAAAACTGTGCCCGGTGCTGTCTTCTAGTGTAATTAAAGCACTGGTTTTGATCGATGAAAGCAGTTTTCATGTATTTCAATAAGACATACCTTTTTCCATGAGCAAGGTTTGATTGACAGAAGGTTCGTTGTCGTTGCTGCCTGTTACAAGTAGTTCGTTCACCTTTCGCTTAACGGGTAGCTCGCTAGATAAATATTTAGATAGCAAATGTATTGACAGTTGGGTTTAGTCGGTGACTACTTGCTAACTAACGTTAGCTGCATTGCAAGCTAGCTAATGCAGCAACTGGTGGTGATGCATGGACTGAACAGTAGTCTCGTCGTTGCAGCTGGATAGCACAACAGAATGGAACTTTGTTCTCTTTTGACACGACTTTATCAAGCAAGGCAAGTGTGATAACATGAAATTATGTTGGCATGTGTGGCTGTAGAACAGATACATGTGAGGGTTAGTTAAAACAAATATTTTGCTGTAACGTTAGTGTTAGTTTGCCAGGTTAGTTAATGTTAGCTAACTATTGGCAAGTTGATTAAATGTGGGCTAATTTGTCAGTTAACCTAACATGACTGAGTAAGGACGTATAACTAAGTTGGCTAGCTATAACTAAATTAGCTCTAGTCCAGATATACAACACAGCAGCTAACAAACAAGACACTTCTATCCCAAACGATCGCAAATATGGCTAACTTGTTGACTAACGTTAACTAATTTACTAACGTTGCATAGCTAGGGAGCTAACTATCGAATGACTTACCAGACATAATTTTAAATGAGACGATGTAGCTAGCTAATGCATCCATTATGAAATATAACTTTGCAATTTTATACAGACAGCTTTGCAAATTGAAAATGCCATTGAATGCAATTGCACTGTTTGCACGTAATTAACTAACGTTCGTCAGCTAACGTTATCATTCAAAGTCACATTATTAGACATCGTGTGCATGCAATTTCAGATCATGTCTAGCATTGAACAGTTTAATCTATTGGTATTCAATGTCTCTTGTTTATGTTTTGTTTTACAGAGCACAATCCATGGAGCACGCGACATTAAATACCAGTCAAATATGGACCGAAAGATGATACGGAACGTTTTTGTGCAGTTATAACGAGGTAGCTAGCTAGCAAGCCAGGACATTGGGTAAATACAACAGCGTTGCAAGTGAAACACCTACATAGCAGCTTGACAGCTACGCTTGGTTTGTCTGTGTGCGTGGAGTGCCTATGGCGGAGTTTGGAGAGAACGGCGGCTCATCTCCATCGAATACTGGGGATTCGGTGGCTTTGCCCAGTGACAAAAAAGACGGGAAGACGCAGTGCGAAGTATCGGTCTTCAATGGGGACTGTGGGATACCGGCAGACATTGTTGGATCAGAAACGTTACCTGACAGCCCAGGGCTTGAAACGGCCAACAACTCCTCTGTCGGGTTGGATTCCAAACCCGGAATACCACGCAGGAGCAGCATTATAAAGGTAAATCATATTTGTATGCAGATTTACACGGATTTGAGAACACAAAAAGAGATCCATGGTTGTCTAGATTGTTAGCTTAGTGGATGCATCCTTAGATTTGATCTTCCACCAAGTGTACATGTTATGCACATTGGTTCAGCAACCTCGATCAAATGACCACTTGCAATCCAAAAACCACTGTTCACACACACATTGACAATGCAAACAGTTAGGTGAAAGTAGAGAGAGGTCTTGTCTGAATTTCATTGCAAGTGCCAATTCACCATTCAGAGAAAATTAAGTAACTTCTGTGTTGTCAGCTCATGGTAAATATCTGCACTATTTGACTGAATTCTGGATAGGCTACTACTAGGAGGGGATAAACCTACATTATCAGATTGAATGCTTTTGTTATAAGATAGCCTAGGCCAAGTCCTCACTGACTAATGAATGAAATTGAAGATGGGGGACTAATAAGCACCTTAATATGAGGACATAGGGAATTAGTATGGGACAACAATGTCTAGGCTACAGGCATTCTTACAAAGACGTTCTGTTCTGTTGGAAAGAATTGCTTGAATGCTTTGCATAAACTGAATTTGGAGAGCAAAGTGATCCGTTTGCGGCATCTTTCAAACAGCAATTTTGAGTGCTTGACGTTTACCATATGTTGCCATTCCAAATTTGGGAAAGTCTGGACCAATTCCTGTGGTTAAGAACAGTTTCCAAATAAAATTGGTGCCATTGTTGCTTATGAACACATTGGTTTGGTAAGCAGTTCATCACGAGACAAGGCTTTTCCTCATTAAGACCTCTCAGCTTTGAATTCCGTTGTCTTCATTTAGATAGTGTTGTCAGTTGGCCTCAATATTAGCCAACAACAGATGGCCTCATGAAGGAAATTATGCATTCACCGATTTCCTCATATTGACTGTGTTGCAGGGTTGTTTTGTTTTCCCTGAAAGTGAAGGCTACAAATCCCTAAATAGGCCTACAAATTGCATTCAATTGAAGCCTAGGTCTTGCAGACTGAGGCGATCACATTGCTAAACTCACAGCTTTTTTGTATTTCTCTTATTGCTGCTCACTAGGCAGGTTTCCATTGCTTTTGTTGAATAAACCTGGGTCAATGTCGCAAAATAACATTGTGACGTGTAATGGAAACGGCAGCTATTGAAGAAATGTTCTAAAGATCAACAACATTTTTATCCATTCAACGGGTGGATTTGTCTTGTCAAACTTTCTTCATTGCAAGAAATGATGATGGAAAAAGTTTTTCAGAATAAATGAATAATTTAAGGGACTCTGGGCACGTGATGTCACACGTTACAATAAAGCTTCACTACACATTTTAATTCTAAATGTCTACTGCTTGCAAAATACATTTTTTTCAACTATAAAAATGTTTATTTGCAGAACAAGGATTGTCTTGACTTTCAAGAATGCCTGAATTGTTTTGCCTTTTCTGGTTGGCTGGATGCAAGTTTTACAATCCAATTATTTCAGCTCTACAGGAGTGCACGTTTCACAATAGCACAGACCATGGCGATATGTTGGCACATGAGAATTATTAGAATATGGCAAAGATTAGTAAATTCTTGCATTCTATCCATGCTGGCCTTTGCGGGCTACCTGAGACATGAAACATACTGTAGGTGGGAAGGCATACAGACTGTCACATTTATTAATGCGCAAATTCCCTAAATGGATAATGGAAACAGTTCAACCACTTCATTTTTTATTTGGCACTCAAGGTTTTTGCCAACATTGTAATTTTGGGGGGAGGGGGTTGACGTCATTACGGTCTGCTGTTTTTGTCACAAGACAGTTCAGTAGAAACAAAGGCGGCAGTTGCAATTTCTATGCAAACTTTCTAAATGTCAACAACAAAATCGCTGGACAAGTTAATGGAAACGGCTTATGTAGGCCTAGGTCTATCCCATATTGCTATGCATCTTTAGATTTTTAAGCTGGTTATGGCTTACACTCTATCCCAGGGATGAGCAACTCCAGTCCTTTGTGGCCTGATTGCTTTCACATTTTTGCCCCAGCTAACACACCTGACTCCAATAATCAACTAATGATCTTTAGTTTAGAATGCAATTAGTTTAATCAGATGTATTTGCTAGGGTTTGGGGGAAAAGTGACAACCACTTTGGCCCCTGAGGACTGGAGTTGCCCATCCCTGCTCTGGCCTTCTTAGTGATAAACTTATCATATCTGCAAGTCAACTGTGTAGCCTTATGAATGGATAGTCCACACTGTGACTAAAGTTGCATCACTATCTTTAGATCAGCAAATTTCTGGACCAACTGTAGATGAGGCTTGTACTTGTTATTGTCCAAAATATCAATCAACTATGTTATTCATTGTGAGCCTTTTCATTGTGTTATTGTTGATTTGCCAGCAATGAACACGATTCTTTCCAGTTAAGCTCTTTTCCAAGCCAGGTTTTGTGGGCAGCACTTTCTTGGCACATTGAAAGCGTTGAACTTTGATGCTCTCTCTGCCTGGAGATTGATGGCGGAATATTGACATTTCTGCCATGTAAAGTTCCAAGTAATCTCTCACCACACAAGGACCTGTCTCACTTCCCAGCTGTGAAGAACTATTTATTTTATCTGATGTCCACTCCTGTGACTCAAGGTTCAATATCCTCTGTTTTAATAGGTCAATTATGTCTATTGAAATGTATTGGAGAGCAGAGAAATCTGTATTTACCCCCCCAAATTTACTGCACATACTTTCACTCACCAAGCTCTTGGTTGGTCCAGGAAGCCCACATTTAGGAAACCTTTTGTGTCAACAAACCTCTCATTGCTATTGAACAAAGCTTAATGCACTTGTCGTGCAAGAACTGACTGGTCCGAAGGTAATCTACTGCCAAAGGATCCAGTCAGCAAATGATCACATTTTAATTTTATTACACCTTTATTTCACCAGGTAGGCCAGTTGAGAACAAGTTCTCATTTACAACTGTGACTGGCCAAGATAAAGCAAAACAGTGCGACAAAACAACACAGTTACACATGGGATAAACAAACGTACAGTACAATAGAAAAATCTGCATACAGTGTGTGCAAATTAAGTAATGAGGTAAGGCAATAAATAGGCCAATAGTGGCGAAGTAATTACAATTGAGCAATTTACACTGGAGTGATATATGTGAAGATGAGGATGTGCAAGCAGAAATATTGGTGTGCAAAAGAGCAGAAACACAAATATGGGAATGAGGTTGGTTGGATGGGCTATGTACAGCCGCAGCGATCGGTAAGCTGCTCTGACAGCTGATGCTTAAAGTTAGTGAGGGAGATATGTCTCCAACTTCAGTGTTTTTTTTGTTGCAATTTGTTCGTCATTGGCAGCAGAGAACTGGAAGGAAAGGCGGCCAAAGCAGGTGTTGGCTTTGGGGATGACCAGTGAAATATACCTGCTGGAGCGCGTGCTACGGTCGGGTGTTGCTATGGTGACCAGTGAGCTGAGATAAGGCGGAGCTTTACCTAGCAAAGACTTATAGATGACCTGGAGCCAGTGGGTTTGGCGATGAATATGTATCGAGGACCAGCCAACGAGAGCAAACAGGTCGCAGTGGTGGGTAGTAGAGGTCGACCGATTAATCGGAATGGCCGATTTAATTAGGGCCGATTTCAAGTTTTCAGAACAATCGGAAATCGGTATTTTTGGACACCGATTTGGCCGATTTTTACACCTTTATTATTTAATCTTTATTTAACTAGGCAAGTCAGTTAAGAACACATTCTTATTTTCAATGACGGCCTAGGAACGGTGGGTTAACTGCCTCGTTCAGGGGCAGAACGACAGATTTTTACCTTGTCAGCTCAGGGGTTTCAATCTTGCAACCTTACAGTTAACTAGTCCAACACTCTAACCACCTGATTACATTGCACTCCACGAGGAGCCTGCCTGTTACGCGAATGCAGTAAGCCAAGGTAAGTTGCTAGCTAGCATTAAACTTATCTTATAAAAAACAATCAATCAATCATAATCACTAGTTAACTACACATGGTTGATGATATTACTAGTTTATCTAGCGTGTCCTGCGTTGCATATAATCGATGCGGTACATATATTGCTCCAATGTGTACTAACCATAAACATCAATGCCTTTCTTAAAATCAATACACAGAAGTATATATTTTTAAACCTGCATATTTGGCTAAAAGAAATCCAGGTTAGCAGGCAATATTAACCAGGTGAAATTGTGTCACTTCTCTTTGCGTTCATTGCACGCAGAGTCAGTGTATATGCAACAGTTTGGGCCGCCTAATTTGCCAGAATTTTACGTAATTATGACATAACATTGAAGGTTGTGCAATGTAACAGGATTTTAGACTTATGGATGCCACCCGTTAGATAAATACGTAACGGTTCCGTATTTCACTGAAAGAATAAACGTCTTGTTTTCGAGATGATAGTTTCCGGATTCGACCATATTAATGACCTAAGGCTCGTATTTCTGTGTGTTATTATGTTATAACTAAGTCTATGATTTGATAGAGCAGTCTGACTGAGCGGTGGTAAGCAGCAGCAGGCTCGTAAGCATTCATTCAAACAGCCTTTTGTGCGTTTTGCCAGCAGCTCTTCGTTGTGCTTCAAGCATTGCGCTGTCTATAGACTTCAAGCCTATCAACTCCCGAGATTAGGCTGGTGTAACGATGTGAAATGGCTAGCTAGTTAGCGGGGTGTGCGCTAATAGCGTTTCAAACGTCACTCGCTCTGAGACTTGGAGTAGTTGTTCCCCTTGCTCTGCATGTTGTCGATGTGTTCCTGGTTACCTGGTTCGCGCCAGGTAGCGGAGAGGGAGGAAGATCTGTTACACTGGCAATACTAAAGTGCCTATAAGAACATCCAATAGTCAAAGGTATATGAAATACAAATGGTATAGAGAGAAATAGTCCTATAATTCCTATAATAACTACAACCTAAAACTTCTTACTGGAATATTGAAGACTCATGTTAAAAGGAACCACCAGCTTTCATATGTTCTCATGTTCTGAGCAAGGAACTTAAACGTTAGCTTTCTTACATGGCACATATTCCACTTTTACTTTCTTCTCCAACACTTTGTTTTTGCATTATTTAAACCAAATTGAACGTGTTTCATTATTTATTTGAGGCTAAATTGATTTTATTTAGTATTATATTAAGTTAAAATAAGTGTTCATTCAGTATTGTTGTAATTGTCATTATTACAAATACATTTTTAATCGGTATCGGCTTTTTTTGGTCCTCCAATAATCGGTATCGGCGTTGAAAAATCATAATCGGTCGACCTCTAGTGGGTAGTATATGGGGCTTTGGTGACAAAACGGATGGCACTGTGATAGACTGCATCCAATTTGCTGAGTAGTGTTGGAGGCTATTTTGTAAATGACATCGCTGAAGTCAAGGATCGATAGGATAGTCAGTTTTTCGAGGGTATGTTTGGCAGCATGAATGAAGGAGGCTTTGTTGCGAAATAGGAAGCCGATTTCAAGTTTTAACTTTGGATTGGAGATGCTTAATGTGAGTCTGGAAGGAGAGTTTATAGTCTTGCCAGACACCTAGAATTTGTGGACAACTATAAATACCTAAGTCAGAACCGTCCAGAGTAGTGATGCTAGTCGGGCGGGCGGGTGCAGACAGCGATCGGTTGAAGAGCATGCATTTAGTTTTACTAGCATTTAAGAGCAGTTGGAGGCCAAGGAAGTAGTGTTTTATGGCGTTGAAGCTCGTTTGGAGGTTTGTTAAACCTCTTAGGGATCCCTTATATCCCATTCCCGCTCGAATCCCGTTAACAGGATTGATTTGACAACATCCAGTGAAATTGCAGCGCGCCAAATTCAAAAACAGAAATACTCAAATTATAAAGACTGTTGACATCTAGTGGAAGCCCACTGTAACGGTTTCCCATAGAAAACTCATGGAAAACACATTGACCTCAACATTTTTCCCCCCTGGATGGATTATGCTCGGGGTTTCGCCTGCCAAATCAGTTCTGTTATACTCACAGACAATATTCAAACCGTTTTAGAAATTTCAGAGTGTTTTCTATCCAAATCTACTAATAATATGCATATCCTAGCTTCTGAGTCTGAGTAGCAGGCAGTTTTCTTTGGGCATGCTTTTCATCCGGATGTGAAAATACTGCCCCCTAGCCCAAAGAGGTGTTAACACCGTGCCCAAAGAAGGGCCAGATTTATACAGAATGGTGTCGTCAGCGTAGAGGTGGATCAAAGAATCACCCGCAGCAAGAGCGACATCATTGATATATACAGAGAAAAGAGTCGGCCTGAGAATTGAACCCTGTGGCACCCCCATAGGTCTGGACAACTTCCGATTTGACACACTGAACTCTGTCTGAGAAGTAGTTGGTGAACCAGGCGAGGCAGTCATTAGAGAAACCAAGGCTGTTGAGTCTGCCGATAAGAATACGGTGATTGACAGAGTCGAAAGCCTTGGCCAGGTCGATGAAGGCGGCTGCACATGTGGCTTCCCACCAATGTCCCAAATGCAATAAGGGACTGTAAGACTACACAATAACAGCCTTCTCTGCCAGCCTTGACAAGTTGGTATAATACAACACTGGTCCATATGCAAATCAGCATTGAGCAAATTACCAGGCTAATCATGCTGGCCTTGTCAGACCAGAGTTAAAATGGACAACCCCCATTAGTAGCAGTGGGTTCTGCTACAGGTCTTGGACCTGTTCATAACTGTGCAGCCATATTACACGCTCACATCTCTCCATTCCACTTCCACCTTACACTTTAGCCTTGCAAATATGTCAGAGTGAATAGAAAGTGATACCACCATGCTTTTTAGAAATGACACTGAACAAAAATATAAACGCAACATGCAATAATTTCAAAGATTTTACTGAGTTACAGTTCATATAAGGAAATCAGTCAATTTAAATACATTCATTAGGCCCTAATCATTGTATTTTACATGACTGGGAATACAGATATGCATCTGTTGGTCAACGATACATAACCTTTAAAAAAAAAATGTTTTTAATAAAAAGATAGTGGTGTGGATCAGAAAAACAGTCAGTATCTGGTGTGACCACAATTTGCCTCATGCAGCATGACACATATCCTTCGCATATAGTTGATCAGGCTGTTGATTGTGGCCTGTGGATTGTGGCCACTTTCACTTTCTGTCCTCACACTCAAAATGACTGCTGATTTTCAACTGTATTATGGAGCGCAAATCCATTTGCACAAGTTGAAAGTTTTCCGTCATTTTTTAACCTTTGAAATCAACATTGTTTTTTACATTTAGATTATTTACTCAACAAATTTTCAGAGAGAACAGCTTTCTGTGGAACGGGTAAGATATTTGTTTACATGTTCGATTGGTCAGATAAGTGCAGGCTTGTGGTAATGGCTGGAGTAGAATAAGTGGAATGGTATCAAATACGTCAAACCCATGGTTTCCATGTGTTTGATGCTATTCTATTTGCTTCGTTCCGGCCATTATTATGCCTCCTGTGATGTGGGGAGAGAGCGGGGTGGGCATGGAGGGGGCTTGACATGAAGCACTGAACATCATGATGTGAATTGGGATGTGTTTAGGATATTACATGTATTATTACAGAGTGATGCACTAGAAATGTGTAATATTTGTAGAACATGGAACAAGGAAAAACATTATTAACCGGTTCTTAAGATTTGAAAATAATGGTTCTGTCCCGAACACTAGAAATCACTTTTGTTTCTGTTCCTCAAAATGGTTTTATTCTTTTAATTTTTTTTGTTATTTGAAAAGGTTCCAATCCCTGAGTAATATAATAACCTATTTCTCTACTAAATCAGAATGGTTTTTCTGCAGTGATGAGAGGATGTGGTCAGCAGTGGTGGAAGAAGTACCCAATTGTCATACTTGAGTAAAAGTAAAGATATCTTAAATGAAAACGACTCAAGTAAAAGTGAAAGTCACTTTGGCCTAACAGTTTAAAATGATCTGTTCAATTTTGACCAACCACTGGAAATGACTGATTTTGAATGAGTTGAATGAACCTGTGGCTAAATAATTTTTTCACAGATAGTTCACTGAACAAGGTCCCTCCATTGTTTGATGGCTATCAATTATCTTCTATATCTTGTTGCCAAACCACAGCTCAGAGCATGTCCCTGATTAGTGATCATCCAAGGAAAATGTAGGCCTAGGATTTTTCCAACTGTCCACTGCAAATAAATTCTTCTGATCTGGTCCGGGCAGAACAAAAGTAGCAATACATTCTCTTCCAATTCAGATGCTCCTTATTTCAAGGGGAGCCTTATACTGCTACTTAGTTAGCTTAGGAATCCCTTACAGCAATTTATTTTTCTCCCCTTTCTCAAGATCAGGGTTATTTGTCGATATTGAGTAGTTTACATTACACAATCCTACACCAGTTTATGATGCCTGATATTTCTTGCACCCTAGTGCTAACCAAACCCAGTTGAATGTGAAATGTCACTGGTCTCATAGACTAGATGTGACATGATAAATGTAAATCCTGGACACTGAAATTGGAATGATATGTTACATTTGCTATGGTTACATAAGATGGAAGATTACATGAGGCAAAAAAGAAAGGAGGGTTTGTATGGTCGGGGTGGGTGTATAACGTGAATGTCTAGCAACCCAAAGGTTGTGTGTTTGAATCTCATAATTTATCATTTTAGCAAAATTTGACATTTTGCAACTACTTACTACTTTGTAACTACTTAGCATGTTAGCTAACCTTTCTTCTAACCTGAACCCTTTTAGCTAACCCTAACCTAACTCCTAACCTTGAGCCCTAACATCTAGCAACCCAAAGGTTGTGTGCGAATCTCATCAAGGACAATTTTAGGTAATTAACATTGCAACTACTTAGCATGTTAGCTAACCCTTTCCCTAACCTTAACCATTTTAGCTAACCCTAACCTAACTCCTAGCCCTAACCTTGACCCGTAACTCTAGCCCCTAGCCACCTAACGTTAGCCACTACAATTTGGAATTCGTAACATATCCTACGTTTGCAAATATGTAAAATATTGTACGAATTGCCATTTGTAACATATCATACGAAATGGATGATGAACATCCACAAAATGATAAATGCCATACGAAACATTACATATCATATCTAAATGCAGTGTCTCAGAATTGTATGCACAGAATAATACGAAATGCTCTGAGACCTGGTTGGAAATGTCTGGTGTGTGGCTGCTATTACGGATGGGCATTAGAAATAATTTCACTCCTCAAATATCATGATTCTTTCCCCCTTACATGTTTTTAACCTGAGCCTTGCGCGATGGAGAGACGCAGGGGGTTCCGCTATGATGCAGCAGCAGGCAGAGGGGCCGGTTGTGTGAGATGGAGAGAGACAGACTAGAAAGTAGCCACGCTGGCTCATGCTAGTTAGATAGACAAACATAAAGTTAGCTGCTGGTTATCAGCCCATAACAGTGCCTGTCTTGACTCTAGGGCTGGGTGGTATACCGGTATTGATGCATGGACCAGTTTGGGTTTTTACTTTACCTACTGTAACGGTATTTGAATGTTTGGTTTGTTAAATGTGATAGTTTTACAAAGCTACTTTAGTCATCTTTCTCAGCTCTCTCTCCATGTCGCTATCCACACAGACCTAGCCCTGCCCCCTGTCTCAAGGTGCAAATGTGTTGTTCCTCGACCACAAGACACTTGCGTTCAGTCTGCATGGTCAATGCAGAGCATGCAACAATGTTGATGACAATGATGCTGTTTTTGCTTTGCTTTTTAATATAAATCCACTAGCGTTCTATAATTACACTATTAGTTTGTGATTCTTACGTCTGCAAACAGCAAGTTTGGCCTAAATATTGTTAGCCGCTAATTGTTAGCCACTAATGCTAATTGCTAGCTAGCTAATAAATATACTGAGTCAGAGCAAACCAATTAGATATACAGCCTGATAATACCGGTGTAAACCTAAATCAGCATGTTGTTAGTGCAACAGTATCTTCTAAATCAAAGACGAATATGTAAAGCAAGAACGTGTTAGCTACATGAAGCTGCTAAGCGAACATTAAATCTAACACTTCTCAACACTTAGGTTCCTACCCTGTCACAATAACTCCTCCCTGGCCTTTTAATTTATGTCAAACACTGTATTTAAAGTGCCCACTATATTATATTCTAACTGTAGAATTATAATAATCATATTTCCATGATTCCAACAGTTCACCCAAGTGTTTTGCTCTAAATCGCAAGTCAAAATCGCAATTGCAACATTTGGTTAAAAATAAGGCCTAGATTGTTTGCCCAAATCGTGCAGCCCTACATGGCAGTGTGGACATGATCTCAAATGAGTGCAGGAAATGCAGAAATGGATAAATGCGTAAAATAATTTTTGGTTGAAGTTTAATTGAACGGTATAATACAGAATGGAGAAATACCCATTGCAATCACTTAGAATGTATGTGTTGCTGCTATAGGGTCACACACACTACTCATAAAGCAAATGTATTATTCAAAAACATAAAATATTGTCATAACCTCCACTTTTTTTGTTTTTTTTAAATACCGTGTTATGATATTTTGGCCATATCACTCAGCCCTACTTGACTGCATCAAATCGATGTAGAGAAGATAGCTAGCTGAGCAAAGTTAGCCAGCTAGTTATCCAGGTAATGGAGGCTACAATATGCTGCGCTCCCTGTCCTTGTAAACAAATAACATCATCATTCATATTAAACAGCCTACCTTGTTTGTTGTAGCCCACTCATTCTCATTTAGCTAACGTTTAATTCTGTAATTTCTTTCCATTTTGCATTGATTAGAGATCTCTCACTTCCCTTGCTACACATGGAACCTTGGACTGTAGAGCAGTTTTGATTGGCTGACAAAATCAACAAGCTACATGTGTGTAGGTTACCGGCATAGATGGCTACCAGTATGCATGTCTTTTAAACATTTTTTTTATGGTGCACATGTCATACACTACATTTTACTTTAAAAAAAAGAAGAAGAGTTTCAAATGTCATCCTTGTACGTAACCGTGTCATGTGGATAATTTACTTAATTAAATTAGGCCCCCCAAAAAATAAGTATTCAAATACTAACATCCGTTTCAGATATTTGAATAACTGTGCCCATCCCTAGCTACTCTCCAAATGAAATCAATTAGCAGCAGACTGGCTCATGATTAAAATGTGCAAAGTTATTAGGGCTGTCCTCGACTCAAAAAAATCTTGGTCGATCGAGAGTCGTCTGTTCTTTCGACTAATCAATTGGTAGAAATGTAAAACATGTATTTTTCCATATAGACACACCACACCCTATGTTTGAATACAGTCAACTATATGTAGGCTACTGAGCTTGTCTGATGCTTTAAGCACTGCGATTTAAAAATGAAGACACACAAATTACTGAAGAGGGAGTCAGAGATCAATATAGCCTAACCTGAAGAAAAAAAACATGTTCCCGACACTTTTCCTCCCGCTGCTGCTGGCCTTTGCAGATTATGCCAGTTTATGCTCCTGAAGTTGCTGGTAATGGGCTACACCAGTGGTCGGCAACTTTTTCCATTTGGAGTGCCAAGTTATCATACTATTTCTACTGATCTGCATGCCAGTTATGAATTTCAAATGCACATTTTCATGGAACAGTTTTATATATCTCAATCAATGTCATGTGGTTAATCAAAATTCTATCCGAATGAAAACTATTAAAATTTAAACTTAACTTCTGTTGCCATTGCCGATATGTAAAAATAGCGTACATAAAGCCAACAAATAAAAACATTGCACTCCGCAGGTAGAAAATATCCTGATTAAAAATATCCTATGAATCACATTGGCTATGCATGGCCTGTCTGTAAGGAACTTGAAACATTGTGTCAACTTTTAGCTTGGTCCGGCCCAAAGCTCCTGCTAGCAAACTTGTAACAATGTATAAAATATTCTGGGCCCTCAGTTTCCTGTGCCAGTGAGCTCCGGAGCGACAGACACAGCTGTAGGCTGTTTGCGGGATAAGAAGTAATCAGGTAGGTCTATTTTATGACGTTTACACCGGATCAGAGCATGACATTTTTATCAAAAAGGGATAGATCTGGAAAGATTTTTCAAATAGGCTACATTGAGGAACTATTGGCATTCTCAATGGATGTAAAAACAGTCTTTGTTTACTTGCTGTTTGAGGCGAAGAAAAAATGACTTTGAGAAATAGTATCAGATCCCCAAAGGGGCACATTTATAGGCCTACATTTGCATGCAGGACAGGTAGTCTATAGGCCTACTTCTATGTGTAATTAGGTGCGTGTCCTTAGTGAAGATTGACAGGAGCACTACAGTACAAATAAGACATTAAATAAATTGACAACTCGTAAATGGAATGAAATAAACCAGTGAAGCCTAGGTTGTGCACTCTGCAAACAATGTGTCCACTTCTACAATGACAATGGTAAGACTGTAGTAATAATATATTGAATGCATTAACATAAATGACCTTAACCAAACAAACATTGTAGATTTTTAGAAATAATGGGAATTAATTGGTAAATGTACTACTGGTGATACTGGTGTGCCATCCCTGCGGCCTCTGCAATGGATTAGTCCGCTCAGACAGGCGTGAATCAGACGGGTGCCTCGTGTGCCATACATATTCTTTTATATTTGCCACTGCTCGACTAAAAGAATCTTGGTCGACCAACAGCCTATCGACCAAACAATCGACCAGTCGACTTAATGGAGTCGGCCCTAAGAGCTATGAAGGGAACATGGAGCAAATCGATTGCGGGAGCAATGCCTCATTGATCCTGTAATTACTTATCATTGGGTAGGCTATATTATGGTTGCTATTTCAGTAATCGGCCATCGAATGCATGTAGGCATACATAGTTGTCACACATGCACTGTGCATCACTGGTCATCATATTTTTTGTAATTAATATTTCACCATGTTACATAAATGGCTGGAAGAATGTTAAAAACTAAGCACTGCGGCAATATTCTGCCTCGGTTAAAAGGAGAGCGCCTAGGACTCTTAGCAAATGTTGCGCAGCATACTAGGCTGAGTGAAAAGCCGGAAAATATGTGTAGGACACACAAAGTTCGAAAGCCAACCCATTTTCATGCTAAGCTACTTGGTCATAGGTCAGAGGAGCAGTAGTACATTTTTAGGGAAGACCGCAGTAGTGGTGCGTGATTCAACCACACCTTTGTTTCATCAAAACAACGGACAGCAACCTCTGTCCAGTGAAGTCCACAAAGCATATTGCATATAACTGACAGTTACATGACCTACAGCATGGTCAAGCAAAGTAATGTTTCTGACATTTTCGGACCACTAAACAACTATTGATTTAGAACCATGGAGAGTTGGCGCAAGTCACAAAGAAACGAGGAGCTGCCGCCTCTATTTCAGCACCATTTCAACTTCATCATCATCAAATCACCTACAGTGTGCTTAGTCTAATACTGTGACTACCAAAAAAGATTTAGTCCAATCAACGTAAGCTAATATGATGTGGCTGTCCATGGTTTTGATTTCTGTGTGCGTGTGCCTTCGTGCAAGTAGAGAGAACATGTTGACTCGCCCTACTTGAAGAGAAAGGCCAATGCCATCCTCCTCATTCATGTTGATGAAACAGTCTATCACCCCACCATACAGTACACTCTTTTATTTTTTGTGGTCCTAGGCTACCTGGCTAAAATGCTTGCTCGCAAGCCTAACTTCCTTTCATGGGCAATGTTAGCTAGTTAACATTAGCCTTCTACATCTAGCTATATATTGAACTTCCATCCTCTCAGGCCAGGGGCACAATGTATGAATTAATGGTTGGTTCCATATCGCCGTTATAAGCATTGGCCAGTACGGAGAATTAAGTAAAACCACAAGTCCAATTCCCTATCTCCATGGCTAATTTAGGAAAGGGACAATTTTAGCTAGCTTGCCACCGGAGGACAATACAACGAGATGCAACAATTCAAGTTGTTTCTGTCAATGACGTTTGCTCTCAATACGATTTGATAGGAGTGCCGCCAAACCCAAACTTGCTTCCATTAACACGTATTTCTTTATTTGTAATTTTTTTGGGGGTGTGCCAGGACCATTCACAGTTGAGCTCACGCTGATTAGCTATTATTTTATACTATTTTTATCAAGAGAGGCCAAATACTTGCTGCCTTCCCTTGCATTCAATGCTACGGGCTGCAACAATGTCATACTCTTTCGGACAAGACCGCATCAATGGCCTACACATAGAGACAGAGTGGCGCTGTTTCGCTTACTCGGATGCTTTCTCAGATGAGATGCATTCAGCCTCTTGTGATTTGAAGGAAAATTATGAAAAACAAAGATACATTTTTTGGTATGTTTTCTTTCTTGGTAATTTTTTTGGGAAGTCTGGCTACCCTTCGCATCCATGAATACACACCGCTGGAAGACTGTCCGTCCCCCATGTACCATTATCATTTATTCATTCATCCACTCGGGCGTTGCTCATTTACAGGGCTGGGGACTTGACGGAGAMCTACCGGCTATAACCTGTTATTTCATCGGGACCACAGATGACTTGGCAGTACTCAAGTGGCTTTACCAGGGTAGTGTTCGTAGTAGACCACCATTAATTGAAGGGAAGTGCATAAGAGTGCCATAACGCAGGTATACACATTTCTGACACCTTCAATTATTAACAGATCTTAGCACCTGTTCACTTTTAAACCCAAGTCCGTTTTTGAATTGTATAGTGGTAGGGAATAGGCAACTAGATTCAGCTGCGGTCTGAGTTTTGTCCGAGTGGGTGTTTGGGGGCCCGGAACATAATTATAATTATTTGTACACTGCAAAATTGACCACAAGTAATAAGCCCAAAAATATATTGTATTTGGAAACAGTTTTGTACCTGATTTTATATTGACGCGATCACATCTCTTTTTATTTGTGGGAATACTTGATATACATTTTAACTGAATTCCTGGTGATTTAAGTGTATTTTTTTCAGAAAAACTGAAATCCTTGGTGATATTAGTCTTGTTTTGTTTTACAAAAATCTTTGCAGGGGGGGAAATCACACAGACTGGTTTTGGATCACAAGACGCCTGTTACTGACCCCTGCCATACATCTTCAAGAGTTGGCCCCGGATATGACAACTGTTCGATAGCGTACATTTTGCTCAGTCTGCAGTCACCGGCTGCAATGGAGGCTAGTCAATCTCTAACACGGCCGGCATCTTTTGATCTGTGATTGAACGCTAGAAAGGCAGTCACTGTCACGACGCATTGGCATTGTACTGTAGAACTTTAGTACAATTATTGATCTCACAAGATTTCTCTTCTCACATCCTAATTTGTTTATGATTGGCATATGGATTTCTTTGACCTGACCACATTTCCTCTGCCCCAGCACCGTTCTCTTCTCCTGTTTGACCTTTGGGCTCTTCCAGCTATGCAGCCGATAAATCAGCCAAACCGTAATCACAATAAAGTTTATGCAAGCTTTGGGCATCTTGATACCCTTGGCAAAAACTAAGCAGTAGGGCCTAATGTTATTCACAGTGCAGTACTGTGGTGTTAAGAAGCTTTCCAGCGGGATGAGTTAGGCTAGTCTAATTAAAGATGCCTAATTAGATGCTGAACTAGATTGAAGCTGTTCACTCTCCTTCATGGATATAAATTGTGTGACATGACACCTATGATTTATTGCTGCTTGCTTCTTTAAAGTGATATTTTGGTAGAGTCAGATGACTTGTGGATACCATTTTTATGTCTGTCCAGTATGTAGGAAGTTGGAGGCAGTTTTGTGAGCCAATGCTAACTAGCGTTAGCACAATGACGAAGTCTATGGATATCTGCAAGCATGGGTTTGGACCTATGCAATACGATGACTGCACATTTTGCCTTACTTCCTAGATCCAGTCCCATACTGTTTTTGAATGGGATTTAAGATTATATAATCAAATTAATGAAAACACGGTCATTTGAGATGTGTATATGAATTTATATTTGTGGATTAATTTACTTCTACCTAATTCATTTTATAAAGATTTTTGATTTCATATCTTTTTTTTTCTTTGCTTGAATACCATTGAAAAAACGGAAGTGGTCACACTTTCCCATCGTAAAGCAATGTTATCACTGATATTGCACATAGGTCTACCTTTCATTTACCATATTGGCTATTGTTTCTCAAGTCACATTATAGTCTAATACAAATCTGGTTCAGGTCAGATTAAAGCAGGGGTTCCTAATTAGGGCAGGGCTCGACATTAACGCTTGTCCTCTTGTCTGGGACAACTTGAATCTGAGCGGAGGCGGTCAGTATTTTAAAACTATTTTAATTATAATTGTTTAAAATCTGGATGTTTTATGTAATTGTATGAAGCATGTATTACCTTGTTTCAAAGTAGCGTAGCTACAATTCAGCCTTTTATAAATGTTGATGGAATTATTTTATAAACACAACATGCTATTGAAACCAGCATTTTTCTCATGTTCTGTTTTTTAAAATCTATTTTGTTTTATTGTCCAGCAGGCAAAGGCATAATCCTAGTCATAGTTTTTGAGACCGGTGTTTTCCCTCTAATTGCATTTTGGAACATTTGCGTGTCGCCTACAGCCATGTGTGCATTGTTGACCTTACAATATGAAAATATAAAACTAATCAAATTTTTTTGTAAGCTAAACGATCTGATCTGTCCTCCCAGAACTGTCCCCAGAGCCAGTTTTGAACCAAATACATATTTGTTTCATCACCTCCAATTTCGAGCCCTGGAGGAATTTATTTTTATAAGGCATAAAAAGTATTTGATTGTAATGTTGCAATATTTTATAGGCTACCAAGAGTGGCCAACCATCCTTCAGGAGAGTGTTAAAAGGGTTGTGTTCTATTTTGAGACAGGCTGGAATATGCAGAGAGTAGCCTACATTTTTGTCTGATTCTCTATGTTAAAAAATATACTAATGCATTTCATTTTGTAAAGTGGTTTCTTGCATCATACAGGGATGTAAAAATGGTGTTACAGACTTTTTTTTGTTGACAAGTACTAAATCAGTCATCCAAAGGACAAGTATCTAAAATAGTTAATGTCAAGCCCTTATATGGGTCTCACCCCCCCACAGGTGGTCGCCAAAGTTTCCTGGTGGGTCACAGGACCTTCTTTGATTTGGGGCGGGGGACATTTTTTCTAATGTGGAAAAATAAACCTGGATTAAAGGACTCAAGCCTCTTGCTAGACTAGCTGTGAAAGTGTGTGAAGTTGCTTAGCTTCCTCACACACTAGTGATGTATCCATTGATTGCATCACTCAAATCACACTGTGTGAGGAGTGCATCAGGGATTGACTGGAGCTAAATCAATCAATGTGGATTTGGGTAGCTTCAGGGGCTCTATCGACGTCCTGCAGCAGTTCTCTTCTGACGGTCTCTGTTTTGTAACGCCTGTCTGATTGGTAACCCAGCTTGGCCCTTTGTCATTCTGCTTTCCTAAAGCTCAGTATATGTTCACTCAAGGGGTGTATGTTCGTTATGAAATAAGAACTGATTGGTGTAGTGCAGTGTTTCCCTAATTCTCCACGGGACCCAAAGAGGTGCACATTTAGTTTTTTTCCCTAGCACTACACGGCTGATTTCAAATAATCATCAAGCTTTGATTATTTGAATCAACGGTGTAGTGCTAGGGCAAAAAACTAAACGTGCACCCCTTGGGGTCCCGAGGAGAGTTAGGGAAACACTGGTGTAGTGGAAATGGCCCAATTCACTGGGGTTGGTAATCGCTTAGTCTTAGAACACTCTCCAGTCCACATGTGAATTTATGTATCGTTATAGTCAATGTTTTTGAAGTAGCTGTGAACTAATTGAAATGGGCAATCTGAATACTGCAGTAGAAAAGAACCAGGCCCAGATAATTACCACAACAGGTATGCTTTGTCATGTGTGTGAGGCACCCAGTGAGGAAGCCACCAGGGTTTTGGAGCTGCTCGTGTGTTTACTCTTTTTGTTAGTTCACTTTTTGGATTGCAATTTCTTTCACCCAGGATGAGCTACTGAATATTAGGGACAAGTTACCAGGTGGTTTTTGTCCTGAGATTCTGTTGAGATTCTGCTGAAAACCCCAGACCACGAGTCGGATTTCTAACTGAGGCTATGCGACTGTGCTTCGGAGAAAGAGGGGGAGATGCGCCGGGGTTGAAGGCGAGGTCTTCGTTCCCTGCTCCTAGGTCATTTCCTCTCCAATGTGCATTCACTCACCTCAAAATTGACATGCTACAACTTCTGATTAGAACAAAAAAGGACTTCTGTCACTGAATCTCGTCTAAATGACGACACACCTGAAGCTGCTGTGGATATACCAGGCTTCCAGCTATACTGGGCTGATGGTGTACCAGAGCTGTGCAAAAAATCCTAAGGTGGCGCTGCATGCTTTTACGTAAAACAACTTTGGTGCAATGATGTCACTTTACTGGCGAAATCTTTATCTCCTGACTTGGAATGTATTTTCATCAACTGCCATCTGTTTTATTCACCACGTCCCTCGCCCCCTGGATTTGGGGTTCCGGGGTCCCCTCCAGATAATGTTTACGTATAAGGACTTTTTAGCAGGACATTCTATTTCAAAATGAATGAAAACTAATATGATGCTGACATCTAAAATATAATGCCCTCCTCTAGAAATTATTCCAATTAAATATTGGGTTTTTGTTACAATTACTTTAACATATTGGACCATACATATAGCCTATGCATGGTCCATATTATCAGGTATGCTAATAGCAATAAGCATTACCACCTGTAGTTGGTGCTGTTGCGGTGACTGTTTTACCGCCACACCGGTGGTCACGAGTCATGAAGGCAGTCAGATTCTACGTGACCATTTAGTCACGGTAATTAGGCTTCTCCAAGCTCTGATGCTGCTGATGGTCATTAGTAGCCTACCAAACTTGCTTAACTGCCTGGTACTCAGCACTCTATTGTCCCTCTAATAACTCTGACATCAATGCAAATGTAATCGAAAATCTAATCAAACACTTCATGAGAGCCCATGAGCTCATGTTGTGCAACGTTTCTATAGGCTATGCAATTGCGTGAGAACAGAGTGATGGCCTCTACTAAAAAGAGGATGATCCTATCAGCTTTCTATAGGCTAAGCCTACTATTTTCTCAACTTTCCTAATATTAAGCACATTGCTTATCATTACAACAGGAGTATAGCCTACCTGGCTGGCATGAAAATGACCCATGGGAAAAGCGTTCTCTATTTGCTATTTAATAGATTACATGTATTTTTTCCACTGCCCCTATTTCGAGACAGGTGCATGATTTATTGGTCCATTCTAAATCCAAACAAATTTCACACATATTATTTAGTGTATGTAAAGACAAGATTAAATTAAGAATAGGCTAATATTGTCACCCATCAGACTATCAGTTGTGAATTATATATTATCACTGAATGATGCCCAGCATAAGGCAAGAAACAATGCCTTCTTTTTTTTGCGACTTTGTCGAATTATAGTCGCACACCTCGTAGTATAGCCCATAGGCCTATATGTTTTGAGAAGGTTTGTATCACAACTAAAGTGGGCAAATAACTTCTTAAAATTAAGCACATTAATCTGTTTTACAAAGGGTGTAGAGCCTAACTGGCATACATAAGCAGCGCGTGAGTTTCAAGGTTGGGGAAGATAATTTTCACCATTAAAAAATGCACCTTTATAATAAAAGCATTACATGTATCATCGCATTTGCGGTGACTTTTGATAATGGGGTTTTCCCGCTAATGGAACATTTTGCACTTATATCATACTGCCATGTACACATCGCTGCGCTTATAATATGAAGAAATAAACTATCAAAATTTTAAGCTAAACGTTTTGATCTGTTGCATCAGCCACATTGCGCTAAACATTTTTGGGATGCTAGTGGTTGTATTAATTTTGGATCCGAATTGGATAAGGAGGCACGCAGTTGCATCCCCGATGTGTCTGTCTTCACTTGTAACCTGTGAGAAAGACCTGATCACGTGATGGAGAGCCATATGAGTGAGCGGTACTTCAGAGCGCGCAACACTCAGGGAGAAGGGCACAACACAGGGCCGCAAAAGGCATGGATTATTTAAAGGGTGCATTACGGCCACACAAAGGGGATGCCACCGTGAAATTCGAGGCATTATCAAGTGCTTGTCAAATTGTGAATGAGAGACTGATGAAGTGTGTACAGCCTGCGCAAAAAAACAAAGCAGAGCTCATGCCTTTCAAGCGACTTTTTTTCAAATCATCATGTATTAAAAATCTAAACGTATAGCCCAACGTTTGACGAACAACTAAAGTTACATTAAGAACACTAAATGAATCACAGAGAAGTACCTATTTCTTTGTTAACCACTCAACACAGAATAGCTGCATGTGCGCACTTCCTCAAATTGTTTGGAGAAAATATCCTTTCTATTTTATTCAGCTTTGTTCAATTGTATTTTTCATACTATGAAATCATATAAAATAATGCCATGGAATTCTAAACAAATCTTGTCTGCTAAATGAACTAGTGTAGCCCGCATCCATTTGGCATAGCCATGTCAGGACCTAACATAAGGACAACTCAGAGTATGCTATTCTGTTCTTCTGAAATATACATTTTCTTCATATCATGCTTCTTTAGACCTGTCTAAAATAAAGAATGGATTTATTGTGAAGGTGTAGGCTATATTACATGGATTTGTTAGGCTTTTTAAAATGTAGTTGCGCCAGGAGATGCTAAATGTGTTTATATTAATTAACGTTCAATTACCGTGAGACCGACAGTTATTTGCTTGACAATCACCGGCTGACGAAATGTTGTGAACGCCACAGCCCTACCTGTAGCCCAACTGATGCAGCATAGTGGCTATAAATAACTAGGCTGAAGCATGGGGTTGCCGGTCTGTATTTATGCTATTGAGCTAATCATTAGATATATCCCAAATGTAATCTTCTAACTATTTAGCGTCCTATTGATTAATTTTATGTCCCCAAAAAACGTGTATAAACACAGTGAATATAATGTAGGCCTACATGTTATGTTAACTTGGGGTCTCACGGCACATGGGGTAACATGTCCCCTGCCTGTACTTCTCACAGAAACCATTTCATGTCACCATTTCCCCCAACACTTTCCCTGGTTGCCACTACTCTTGCTCAACCAAAAATTGTCTCATCACAATTTAAGTCACTACTCAAAAATGATTCTGAGGTAGGGTGGCGTTTTAGCCCAAGTTACCCTACAATTGCACCGTGTTACATTTAGCCCCACTCCGCCCCTATGCACTCATAGTGTATTGCACCAAGGCCATGATGAATTGCACCAAGGCCATGACGCTGCTAAAATCTACGGGTTTAAAATGGTGCAGTTCGCGCATATTTAGTACTTAAGAAACAAAGGCAATTAAAACGGCTGTTTCCCCTGCTATTGCAAGAATTGTTGTGCATTGACTGCTTGTCAGAATGCAGGTTTCCCTCCCTTTTGGCACTCATCACTTGAATGCGCCTTGAGAGGAATATTTCTCTTGCATAGAATACACAACAACAAGCCGACTAGGTAAATAGATAGATATAAACTATTCTACTATGGGATTGTCTGGTTTTTCTATTCATTACTTCTTTTGATTGCAGAAGAAAAGTAAATGTGGACTTTTCTAGCAGCTTCATATGTTTCATATTATTTTAGCGTGGCGGTAATGATTTTGCCGCCAAAATGACTGCAGAGGAAACACTGTTGCTCCACCTCATCCCCTCATACAGACAGAAACTGAAACCTGCAAAACCTGTCAAACATACAGTGAGGCAATTGGGGAGTTAAAGGACTGCCTGCACTCCACAGATTGGGACATTTTCAAGGAAGACCATATCAACATGACAACTCGGACAGGGTAGCATCTTACATCGGTGTCTGTGGAAAACTGCTTTCCAACCAGTACTTTTGTCACATTCAACAATGCCAAACGCTGGGTCAATCCAGCGCTAAGAGGTCTAAGCTCAGCCAAGGAAGAGACACATAGGAGTGGCAACATGGACCATTACAGAGTGCCCTACCTCCCCACCCCTTGTCAACAGCGTCACAAACGTCAGCAAAGCTGCAGGCCCAGGCTGGGTTTCCCCAGCCATAGTAAAGCACTGCGCTGACCAGCTCTCCCCTGTATTCACGGACACCTTCAATCCATCACTTCAACTATGCATTGTTTCTGCCTGTCTTGAGTCCTACATTGTTCCCGTTCCAAAGAAATATAAATATCCTGCCTGAATTACGACAGACCTGTTGCACTCACATCAGTCATCATGAAGTCCTTCGAGTGCCTTGTCCTATCCCACCTCAAAACCATCACTGACGCCCTCCTTGACCCCCTGTAGTTCGCCTACAGCTCTGTGGATTACGCTGTCAACATTGGCCTCCACTGCATCCTTCAGCACCTCTACAACCCAAAGGACATACGTAAGGATAGTGTTTGTGGACACCATCATCCCAGATCTGCTGCAGGACAAAAAAACTCACCCAACGGAACATATCCAATGGGGCGGTTTTAGAGGCCATCTTGGCTGCATCGACAATGTTGCTGTTTTTAAAGCTAATTTCCTACGATTCTAATCAGTTTGCCATGGCAAAGTCAAAGGGGCCCCATGCCATACATTTCTTTTGAATTTTAGATTCTCTGACTAGTTTTTATTTTGGTGATTTGTTAGTTTTGAAAAATTATATTTATTTAAAAATGTATTGCTCCATTATATTTTCAACTTACTTTAAAACTGATTTTAGTTCAATTTGACAATGAAAACATTTTACACTAAAAACATACCGCAGTAGCGGCCAGGATTTAGCAGCGGTCATGCGCCGCTGCTGAATGCATATAGGGGAAACACTGCTTATTCATCGGCCACCTGCTCCACATTGATCTTCCCACTCAGTCTATGCACCCTGCACTTTCATACTAGACTGCACATTTGCTTTCTGCACTGGCTTTGGGCTCTGCTTCAGTCTGACTCCCACATACAGTGCCTTCTGAAAGTCTTCGGACCCCTTGACTTTTTCCACAATTTGCTAGGTTACAGCCTTATTCTATATTGATTATATAGTTTTTCCTCATGAATCTACACACACTACCCCATAATGACAGAGCAAAAACAGGTTTTTAGAAAATGTTGCTAATTGACATTTTTTACATAAGTATTCAGACTCTTTACTCAGTACTTCGTTGAAACACTTTTGGCAGCGATTACAGCCTCAAGTCTTCTTGGGTATGATGCTACAATCTTGGCACATGTATTTGGGGAGTTTCTCCCATTCTTCCATGCAGATCCTCTCAAGCTTTGTCAGGTTGGATGGGGAGCGTCGCTGCACAGCTATTTTCAGGTCTCTCCAGAGATGTTCGATCGGGTTCACGTCCGGGCTCTGGCTGGGCCACTCAAGGACATTGAGACCTGTCCCGAAGCCACTACTGCGTTGTCTTGGCTGTGTGCTTAGGGTTGTTGTACTGTTGTAAGGTGCACCTTTGCCTCAGTCTGAGGTCCTGAGCGCTCTGGAGCAGGGTTTCGTTATGGATCTCTCTATACTTTGCTCCGTTCATTTTTGCCTCGATCCTGACTAGTCTCCCAGTCCCTGCCACTGAAAACATCCTCACAGCATGATGCTGCCACCATGCTTCACCGTAGGGATGGTGACAAGTTTCCTCCACACATTCCTCCAGAGTTCAATCTTGGTTTCATCAGACCAGAGAATATTGTTTCTCACGGTCTGAGAGTCTTTAGTTGCCTTTTGGCAAACTCATAGCAGGCTGTCATGTGCCTTTTTATGGAGGAGTGGCTTCCGTCTGGCCACTCTACCGTTAAGGCCTGATTGGTGGAGTGCTGCAGAGATGGTTGTCCTTCTGGAAGGTTCTCTCATCTCCACAGAGGAACTCTGGAGTTCTGTCAGAGTGACCATTGGGTTCTTGGTCACCTCCCTGACCAAGGCCCTTCTCCCCTGATTGATCTGTTTGGCTGGGCGGCCAGCTCTAGGAAGAGTCTTGGTGGTTCCAAACTTCTTCCTTTTTAAGAATGGTGGAGGCCATTGTGTTCTTGGGGACCTTCAATGCTGCAGAGATTTTGCTCTAACATCCACTGTCAACTGTGGGACCTAATATAGACAGGTGTGTGCCTTTCCAAATCTTGTACAAATCAATTGAATTTATCACAGGTGGACTCCAATGAAGTTGTAGAAATATTAAGCATGATCAATGGAAACAGGATGCACCTGAGATCAATTTTGAGTCTCATAGCAAAGGGTCTGAATACTTGTGTAAATAAATGATTAGTTTTTTATTTGTAATAAATTAGCAAAGATTTCTAAACCTGTTTTCGCTTTGTCATTATGGGGTATTGTGTGTAGATTGCTGAGGATAAAAAAAAATCACATTTAGAATAATTCTGTAACGTAACAAAATGTGAAAAAGTCAAGGGGTCTGAATACTTTCAGAAGGCGCTCAGGACCTCAGACTGGGGAAAAGGTTCACCTTCCAACAGGACAACCTCCCGGAGTCACTCCCAAATACAGGTGTTCCAAGCTTTTAGCGTCATACCCAAGAAGACTTGAGGCTGTAATTGCTGCCAAAGGTGCTACGACAAAGTACTGAATAAAGGTTTTGAAAACGTATGTAAATGTGATATTTCAGATTTCTTTTTTTGCTTTGTCATTATTGTGTAGATTTCTGAGGAAAAAAATTAAGTGGAAAGGCAAGGGTTCTGAGTACTTTTCGAATGCACTGTATATAAACTCAAAGGAAACGTCCCTTTTTCAGGACCCTGTCTTTCAAAGATAATTCGTAAAAATCCAAATAACTTCACAGATATTCATTGTAAAGGGTTTAACCTCTCTTGGGCACGTGAGACGGTACCGTCCCACCTCTTCAACAGCCAGTGAAACTGCTGGGCGCCAAATTCAAATACAGAAATACTCATTATAAATAATTCAAAAAACAAAACATATTTTACATAGGTTTAAAGATGAACTTCTTGTGAATCCAACCACGGTGTCAGATTTTAAAAATGCTTTACGGTGAAAGCATACCTTACGATTATTTGAGAACATAGCCCACTAGACAAATCATTACAAACAGTAGCCAGCCAGGTAGAACAGTTACACAATTTAGAAATAGAGATAATTAATCCCTTTGATGATCTTCATATGGTTGCACTCAGCAGACATTCATTTACTCAATAAATGTTCCTTTTGTTTGATAAAGTCTCTTTATACCCAAAAACCTCTGTTTTGTTTGCGCGTTTTCTTCAGTAATCCACAGGCTCAAACGCAGTCAAAACAGGAAGACAAAAATATCCTAATTGTATCCTTAAAGTTCATAGAAACATGTCAAACGATGTTTATATTCAAACCTCAGGTTGTTTTTAGCCTAAATAATTGATAATATTTCAACCGGACAATAACGTCGTCAATTCAAAAGGTAAACAAGAAACGCACTCTCTCGGTCGTGCGCATGAAAAAGCTCTGACACGGCAGGGTCCACTCATTCCGACTGCTCTTACTTCTTCATTTTTCAGAATACAAGCCTGAAACAGTTTCTAAAGACTGTTGACATCTAGTGGAAGGCATAGAAACTGCAATTTGAGTCCTAAGTGAATGGATACTGTAATGGCATTGAATAGAAAACTACAAAAACAAAACTACTTCCGGAATGGATTTTTCTTAGGTTTTCGCCTGCCAAATCAGTTCTGTTATACTCACAGACACTATTTTAACAGTTTTGGAAACTTTAGTGTTTTCTATCCAAATCTACCAGTTATATGCATATCATATCTTCTGGGCCCAAGAAGCAGGCAGTTTAATTTGGGTATGCATTTCATCCAAAATTCCGAATGCTGCCCCCTACCCTAGAGAAGTTAAACACTTTCCCATGCTTATTCAATGAACCATAAACAATGAACATGCACCTGTGGAACGGTCGTTAAGAAACTAACCGCTTACAGACGGTAGGCAATTAAGGTCACAGTTATGAAAACTTAGGACACTACAGAGGCCTTTCTACTGACTCTGAAAAACACCAAAAGAAAGATACCCAGGGTCATCTGTGTGAATGTGCCTTAGGCATGCTGCAAGGAGGCATGAGGACTGCAGATGTGGCCAGGGCATTACATTGTAATGTCCGTACTGTGAGGCGCCTAAGACAGCGCTACAGGGAGACAGGACGGACAGCTGATTGTACTCGCAGTGGCAGACCACGTGTAACACCTGCACAGGATTGGTACATCACACCTGCATTGGTACATCACACCTGCATTTTGCATGGTACATCACACCTGCGGGACAGGTACAGGATGGCAACAACAACTGCCCGAGTTACACCAGGCTTGCACAATCCCTCCATCAGTGCCTTGACTGTCTGCAATAGGCTGAGAGAGGCAGGTCCTCACCAGACATCACCGGCAACAACATTGCCTATGGGCATAAAACCCACCGTAGCTGGACCAGACAGGACTGGCAAAAAGTCCTCTTCACTGACGAGTCGTGGTTTTGTCTCACCAGGAGTGATGGTCGGATTCGCCTTTATCGTCAAAGAAATGAGCGTTACACCGAGGCCTGTACTCTGGAGCGGGATTGATTTGGAGGTGGAGGGTCCGTCATGGTCTGGGGCGGTGTGTCACAGCATCATTGGACTGTGCCTGCAATGACAACAAGCTATCTCAACGCTGTGCATTACAGGGAAGACATCCTCCTCCCTCATGTGGTACCCTCCCTGCAAGCTCATCCTGACATGACCCTTCAGCATGACAATGCCACCAGCCATACTGCTCGTTCTGTGCGTGATTTCCTGCAAGACAGGAATGTCAGTGTTCAGCCATGGCCAGCAAAGAGCCCGGATCTCAATCCCATTGAGCATGTCTGGGACCTGTTGGATCAGAGGATGAGGGCTAGGGCCATTCCCCCCAGAAATGTCTGGGAATTTGCAGGTGCCTTGGTGGAAGACTGGGGTAACATCTCACAGCAAGAACTGGCAAATCTGGTGCAGTCCATGAGGAGGAGATGCACTACAGTACTTAAAGCAGCTGGTGGCCACACCAGATACATACTGATACTTTTGATTTTGAACCCCCCTTTGTTCAGGGACACATTATTCAATTTATGTTAGTCACATGTCTGTGGAACTTGTTTAGTTTATGTCTGTTGTTGAGTCTTGTTATGTTCATACAAATATTTACACATGTTAAGTTTGCTGAAAATAAACGCAGTTGACAGTGAGAGAACGTTTCTTTTTTTGCTGAGTTTATTAACAAACTATTTTGCAGTCTTATGGCTTCGGGGTAGAAGCTGTTCAGGGTCATGTTGGTTCCAGACTTGGTGCATTGGTACCGCTTGCCATGCGGTAGCAGAGAGAACAGTTTATTACTTGGGTGGATGGAGTCTTTGACAATATTTAGGGCCTACTACACCAGCTTCAGAGCTGGTGTAGTAGGATTCGATTTTGGTTCTGTATTGACGCTTTGCCTGTTTGATTGTTCGTTGGAGGGCTTAGCACGATTTCTGATAAGCGTCCGGATTAGTGTCCCACTCCTTGAAAGCGGCAGCTCTAGCCTTTACCTCAGATGTTACCTGTAATCATGGCTTCTGGTTGTGATGTGTACGTACAGTCAATGTGCTCCTAGAAAAATTTAGGATTCTAGCTTGATTACCTCAAATGTTTTTGTCTGTCTAACTCTGCACCGCACCATTTCAGAGTCAAATTCCAGTAGAATCAAATGTACATGGTGAATGAAGCTGATTCTGATTCATTTCACCCACAATTAACTTTCCTTAACACTAAAAGCATGCATTTTGCATGAACATTTGCAAATGGGGTCTAGTTTCTTACAGGGAGAGCTGCAGAATGAGTTTTAACTAAGCCCTCAATTTTGAGAGAGACACCTGATCCTGGAGCTTAAGCAGACATTGCAATATTCATTTATGAAAGACCATGGCTTTAGCTTCAAAACAGGGTTTTTAAGCTAATTAATATCAGTTCAGACACACAAGTCAGGAAATCTACTCCATGGCTCCCATGCTAGTTATTTATTTTATGGTTGATTTGACTCTTGAGGTCTGATACCGAATTAGTGTGAACAGCTGGGCATTTGTCAGGTTCCTCAGTGGTATAACAGCCACATCCAGCTGGGGATTGAAAGTCTTGTATTTTAAGCATCGGCTCATATGTTCCACCTAAAACAGGCTTTTCCTCCATGTTCCTACATCCAACACCCACCATGTTCCTAAATATGAAATATTCTTGAAAGCACTGTTTGCCAATGTGATCAACCCTGGAAATAGCCTACCATGAACATATCTGATATTTGCTGTGACTCCTAGCCTATTAATGCATCTAAATCCCCCTTTTATATAGTAAAACCTAAGCCAGCATAGTTGACTCCTAATGGCCGTTTTCAGATGTGCTCTTTAACATGTGACGATGGTCTCAATTTGCTCTGTGGATGTGAATGAGCCCTGGTGTTTGGAGGTCAGCGTGGTAGATGAGGTTGCAGTCACAGAGTGGGGGCACGAGCCTTCTCCACATAGGGAGGCTTCTTCACGTTATAGTCGGGGGGAAAGTTCAGTCCGGTCCGCAGTCTGGGCTCAGATGTCAAAGCCACGGCTCTTTTCCCTTTTGAGCGTTTGATGTTATTGAGACGAGAGCCTGGTAAGGGACAAAATGATGAGCAATATCCCCTTTATGCTATAATAAGATTTCAGGTTACACATTTACCTGCCAACCTATCTGCGCTTCTGGAGTTGAATGATTAAAGCGTTTTATAAAAGTCAAATATCGGTGTTGATGATTCAATAGTATTTAGCCTAGCATAGATGTAGACTAATATTGATGATCACATTATGCAGCAGTTGTGGTTGGTCTCTTGTGTGATGCTCAAGACTGCTAGCTCTATACAATGCGCTTGGTCTGGACTGTAATGGGTCCCCTGTGATTACTTCAGATGTACAGACAGTCCTGAACTGCTCATTGAACCAGTAAAGGGGGTTTCAGTCTATTAGGGAATTCAGAATCCTACGGGAGTTTTTGGCAGCCGAACACACTCAAATGTAATGCGGGGAGACAAAAATACTCTCCAAATCTCCCCACGCCACTAAGCCCTGCACAGGTTTAGCTAGGCCTATGTTATTACATTTATCGAACATCATGTCTCTGTGGTTTTACTTTTCCCAGAAATACCTATGTACAAAATGACTGGAACTCCAGGTGTAGACCTTTGCAGAATCTGACCTGCCTCTGTATTAGGCATATACATTTGCAAAGGAAATCAGGCTTTGCCAACGCAGGCCTATGCGTGATGATAATTGGGCCTGTGTCATTCTTAATTACGACAGCACCTCAGATCAGCAGACTCCTGGGATTGTCTGGATACAGCATCATCGTCGAATAACAAAACACTGAGATTTTGTGTTACTTCAGAAATTGGGACATTTTATTATCCAGTTAAAATCTATTCATGAAATGGATTGTGTACCAGTATGCTGGTAATAAAGCAAAGAAGTAAGTGTCTCTGCTGAGCAAGTAGGCTAAATTAAAACATTGGAGATTGTATGGTTGTGGTTATCATCCCTAACAATTATGTTCTTGAGGATTCTGTTTCCTTTTAGTATCAAGAAATGTTTCTCTTTCAGGATAATTTTGAGCCTTATTGAAATCATGTGTAAGTAACTAAAAACACCCTCCTGACTTTGGCCATTACACAAGACACAGAATTGTATTTTCAGGAAATAAATAACCACAGTTCAGATGGGGAGGGGGGCATTCTGTGGTATTGTTTTCTTGCTTGGGTAGCCGAAGCCAGTCCTCACTGAGTGCAAGAGGAAATCCTGATTAGTAGTCCTCGCCTGGAAGCCGTTGGCCATTCAACAGGAACAGGAACACTACTACTGTTGCAGACAGCCACACCTAAAGGCCAACACGAATGAAAACTCCCAAAGACAAAGTCAAAATTCTTGTCCAGATCACATGGATTATCTTCAATCATGCATTTTGGCTTTTTCAAAGCCCCAGGAAAGCTCCTCCAGTAGCAGTTCTGTCTGGAGTGATGTACTTATTTTGAATACTTTACTTTTAGATTAGATCCTTCCTCACAGCACAGAGATGTATGTGAAACTCTGGTTAGGTTCTGCAGGGGGTAAAAATGAAGTGGTGGGTCCCTGAGGTTAGTACCCATGTTAAAGTACATCCTGCCTTCCCTTCAATTACACCACAGAGCAAGGGCCAGAAAGTGTTCCATCAACATGGCCAGAGTCCTGTCACCAGATGTGACGTGTTGATGCAAGAGATGAATGTGTCTCTGGAATGCCATGGCTTCAAGGAATACAGTTTTCATGGCTTCATGCCGCCAAACCCTGAAGAATGTCATGGTTGAGACTTTCACCTGCATTTGTAGACTAGGCTAAATCTAACTCATAAATTCCACACACTTTGCCAGCTGATAAGTTTGACTTTTAAGATTTTGCAGATGTAAAGGCCCTGAGGTATCAAAGCTATAATGTTACTAACCGTTTATGACAAAACCAGGCTAGCCGTGATGTACGAGTATGATCCAAGTTGCCAAGAGCAAAAACAACCACTTTTTTCCCTTTCCTTAAAAGATGTCTTTGGGCTCCCAAGTGGCGCAGCGGTCTAAGGCACTGCATCTCAGGGCTAGAGGCTTCACTACAGAACCTGGTTCGATTCCAGGCTGTATCACAACCGGCCATGATTGGGTGTCCCATAGGGCAGCGCACAATTGGCCCAGCGTCATTAGGGTTTGGCCGGGGTAGGCCATCATTGTAAGAAAGAATTTGTTCTTAACTGACTTGCTAGTTAAAGGCATTTCCTGAAAATGCCAAAATAATTGAAGGCACGAGTAACATTTTGAAGAGTTTGTTCATGTAGAGACAATGTTTCTCCTAGCAAGGGCTGCGGATTTACAGGGACCTCATGATTAGATATTATCACGATACTTAGGTGCCGATACGATATGTGTTGCAATTCTATGTGTTGCAATTCGATACTGTGTTTTTATTGTGATTTGTTGTTCCAAACACATTGCTCACTACATGTCTGCTGCAGAGGGACAAGAGAAAGCCATGAGAGGTAAAAGTACTCAAAACATGTTGGCTCACCATTTAAAACAATGAAAAAGATTGGTATTTATCGTCCTATAGCTAGTTCCCAGAGTTTTGGGGCAGGTACACTGACTAGTGATTGCTGACGTTACAAATCGATACTTGGAGTCACAGTATCAATATAAAATCGGCAAAGAAAATGACGCGATAATCTACTGTATTAATGTTTTTTCCTTAACCACAACATACACTTGTGGATGAGTTTGTTTCTATCTGATGCAGTGTTGGCCAATATTTTTATAGCGCACTCCTCAATCTAGGATTTGGCGTTTTGAAACAAATAGTGATGCAACAGTCCTCCTTTTTTTACGCGCCAAGCCTAATTTAGAATGACTCGGCAATTTAAAAAAATTAACAAAATAAAAAATTCAGCTCATTTCTCACTGACTGGCTTTGTTAAACCAGCTATGATGAGCTATTATGCAATGTATAACGTGTAAAGATGTGCTAATGTGTAGCTTGTAAAGATGTGCCAACTGCTAATGTATAGGTTGTAAACGAAAGATGTGCTGATTTCTTGTTGGACAGTGTTTTCTCTGCAGTCATTTTTCTACAAGACCAGACGAGTGGGGGTTACAGTGAAGTTTAGACCTCTGCCAATAATGGTGTTAAACAAAATAGCTCACCAGCAGTTCTTCATCACAATCGGCACTTATTCATATGAATACTGAAGCTTTCTCAAAGGTAGAAGATACATATGCTATAATCTGTGGATCATACCACCCAAACATTTTTGCGATGGTTTACGTTTTGGAATCCGGTCATACAATTGAGATGTAAACCTATAGAGTGTATTGGAGGATCTTTTCATTTCTCTGTGATGTAGTCCTATATCTCTGAACATGTCGCCCAGCACTGTTTTGAACATGAATACTTTGAGTTGCACCTTTGTTTAACCCTCTCAGTGTACACCTGCAGACCTATAGAATGAAAGAAAAGCTCTATCGCTGCCTGCAGAGGCTTGTCTGTCTTTTTCAAAGTCCAATCATGGCTTACTGTGGCCTTCCCTTTGTCTCATTTGAACCTCAAGCCTGAGAGCGAGGGACAGGAAGTAGCTGACTAGAATAGATAAAATGTCAGGATGCTTGTTGCTATTCTTTCACCAGGGCGGAGAACCACAGCATCAGACGGGTCAACACTTTCATATACCGTACTAAAGAAAATATGTGACCTTTCCTACTATTGTTTGTAGGTTATGAAGTCTGTAGTGTACTCACAGCCTGTGTTTCTTATTTAGCTAAATCATATAGCATAATAGAATTGGTGTCCAAACCTCAAGTGTTACAACAAAATCAACTGAAACACTAGGCTATGCAACCGTTTGACAAACATTTTAATTGAATTTTCTTCATCAGCAAAGCATGATGAAGCAAACTATCTTGCCATTCAACATGGTTGATAGGAATACACTGAAAAAATATATATAAATGCAACATGCAACAATTTTTAAAGATTTTTATTGAGTTACACTTCATATAAGGAAATCAGTCATTTGAAATAAATTCATTAGACCCTAAACTATGTATTTCACATGACTGGGAATACAGATATGCATCTGTTGGTCACAGACACATTAATTGTAGAGTCGTGGATCAGAAAACAAGTCTGTATCTGGTGTGACCTCACACAACGTGACAAATCTCCTTCGCATAGAGTTGATCAGACTGTTGATTGTGGCCTGTGGAATGTTGTCCCACTCTTCTTCAATGGCTGTGCGAAGTTGCTGGAAATTGTCGGAAACTGGAACACGCTATCGTACACGTCTATCCAGAGCATCCCTAACATGCTCAATTGTGACGTGTGGTGAGTATGCAGGCCATGGAAGAACTGGGACATTTCCAGCTTCCAGGAATTGTGTACAGATCCTTCCGACATAGGGTCGTGCATTATCATGCTGAAACATGAGGTGATGGTGGTGGATGAATGGCACAACAATGGGCCTCAGGATCTCGTCATGGTATCTCTGTGCATTCAAATTGCCATTGATAAAATCCTTTGCTTATGCCTGCCCATACCATAACCCCACCGCCATCATGGGTCACTCTGTTCATAAAGTTGACATCAGCAAACCGCTCGCCACACAACATCATACGGTTGTAAGGCCGTTGGACGTACTGCCAAATTCTCTAAAACAACTTTGGAGGCAGTTTATGGTAGAGAAATGAACATTTTAAATTATCTGGCAACAGATCTGGTGGACATTCCTGCAGTCAGCATTCCAATTCCACACTCCCTCAACTTGAGACATCTGTGGCATTGTGTGACAAAACTGCACCTGTGTAATGATCATGCTGTTTAATCAGCTTCTTGATATGCCACACCTGGCAGGTGGATGGATTATCTTGGTAAAGGAGAAATGCTCACTAACAGGGATGTAAACAAATTTGTGCACAAAATTTGAGAGAAATAAGCCTGTGTATGGAACATTTTTGGGATCTTATTTTAGCTCATGAAACATATTTTTTGTTCTATATATATTTGGCGTTGTTCATAGTCAATCATAGATATTAACTGCTGAATATTAAAGTTTGTCATTCAACTCTTCTATTTAAAAACAGGTTTGACAAAACTAGATACTCTACAAAAAGGGAAGTCAGATTTTTCTTGACCTAAAGATAATACATTTTCAATGGACTTTGCCCTGGGGGTGAAGAACAGACTTTCATGAGAGCCATTACTCTTAGTAAGTGCACACAAGCGCGGGCAAGATCACATGGCAGGCCTTGGGACATTGAACGTCGCAGGCCATTCGATCAGGGATAACAGTGCTTTGGTTACAGGACGATGGACGCTAAAGGCTTCCCCACATCTGAAGCGCCATATGCATGTTGTTGATTTCAGTATAAACAACTTATGAGGAACTAGCCGCCCGCATGTCTTTTTATGTTGAATGCCCATTTTCAACTTCCAGCTGGCCTTAAAAAAAGGCATCAATGTATTGGGTGAAAACAAATTGGAACTTCTTAGTAATGTCATGAATCTTTTCATCAGCAAATGGAATCTATTCATTCATAAGTCAGGCACTTTCAGCGTGCATTGAAGACTTCATCTGATGCTAGTCAATTGATGCAGAATAGATGTTTTATTTAGTTCAGCTTGAATCTGAATGAAGGTTGAAAATAAAGTGCTGGAACAGAACAATGACACGGACTACTTGGGAAATGTCACGCACGTGGCCAACAGAGACTACTAGATCTGTGTGGGCTATATCCTTTTTAGGGGGGGGGGCTCATTGTGGTTCACCCATAATGCACTGTGACAGGCACCTTAAGTCGAGAAACACAATTGTTCAAGGAGTTCCTTCAAGGTAACATAAAAGATATGTCAACAACCATTGTTCTTCACATCATGTGACGCACCATATATATGGTATATCAACTTTACTTTGACCTCTTTGTTAGCATCTCATCAAATCAGTTTATTGGATGCGTACACAGTTTAGCAGATGTTATATTGGATGCAGTGAAATGCTTATGTTACTAGCGCCTAACAATGCAGTAAAATGTCAAATAATCCCCCCAAAATGTCGGAACGAACCCGAATAGCACTGTAACAGTAATCCAAATGCAATGTATACATATATACACTTGATGAATTTAAACAAGATATACTAAGAATATGTACAGCAGTAGATACTGTATATTAGAGTGAGACATGATGCATTAATTGATCCACAATTACAATTGTTTATGTTCCCTCTCGGCCGAGTTATTTTATGCTCTCTACAGCCTATAGTTTCAGTATGAAGCACTTATCCAAGGTCAAATATTTATAGACATTAGAATAGCTCCTTAGAGGATGTAATTCATCTTAAAATGTTGTGCTGCCTGCTCCCCATAAAAAGACAGGTAGCCGACCGATAGCCTTCAGGTGTCGTGTGTAGCTTGTTGTTTTATGTTGGCCAATCAAAGTGGCAACGAAGGCTCAATATGTAGCAAGTGGAGTGAGTGTTCACTAATTCAATGCAAGATGGAATACAATTATGGAATTAAAAGTTCGCAAAATGAGAAGGAGTAGGCAACAACGAGCAACCAACAGGTAGGCTATTGTTTTATTTGAATGGGGTTGGGGAGAAAGCGCAGCATTTAGCCTAGCTAGCTATAGCTTCTCTAGGCTGCTCCAGTCAAGACAGGTACTGTTGTATGGGATGATACATAACATTGTGGCTGCTACAAGTTAGCTAGTCTTGACTATAGCCGAGATGTCTCTTTCTCTCTTCTCTCCTGTCTCTAATATTCCAGTCTCTGACGTTGCTCCTTCTGATATTTCTTTATTTTTCCAGATTGTCTTTTATTTTGTATTGCTAGGTATTACTGCACTGTTGGAGCTAGAAACACAAGCATTTCACTGCACCTACGATAACGTCTGCAAATCTGTGTACACGACCAATAAAATGTTTTGAGCCTCTCTCCCTCGCGCAGCAGCAGTGCTCATGTTAAAAACGTGCACATGTATTTAGAATATCCAAATAAATGACAAAAATAATGATACTATTCGTATAGTGAAATTATTTCAAATCCCCATCCCTACTGCCTAAGCCCAACTGATTGTATCCCATGTACTGGTCTCTTCCTCATTGATCTGAGTGTGACTTGCTTCCACAGAGTCAAGAATTTAACTGCACGCATTTCACAGAAATGTTGTAATTATTTTCTTTATTGAGCCAAGTTTAGTTCGATAGTTCTCTCCCTCTGGGCTCTGAGAGGTAGGGCTGAAAAGGAAACATTGATGACCTCTAGACCATAAAGGCCTGCCATCACCAGCAGCAACATGGACAAAGAGAATTAGCAGGCTGCCATACCGCTGCATTATGCCCAATATTTGAACATTATGTTTTATACTTCACAAAGCTCCTCATGGCTATTTTAAGAAATTATATCAGTGTTTTTTTTGGTCATCTGAAACTGTGCTTAATTAATGAATACATAGTTCCTCAGTGGTTAAGCCTGACCGGTAAAATACTGTTTTATAGAGATCTAGTAAATAGTTTTCGCTCTGAAAAGCAATGCTCACGATAATGCAGTTAGAAGTCAAACACTGACATTAGCCAGCTCCAATCATCAAGGAATGCTAAGGAGTTAAATAGATTTCGCACATGGCAGGGAAATAATCAACCCATTTCAATATCCAGACACATGCGCCAATGCTTAGTCATACAGAGTCGGGAATACCCCCACTCCCACGTTTTCAGTTGGCCTATAGTATATCTCAAATCAAATATTTTGCTTCCTGCTCAGAGAAGTGATTGAAAGACTATTCAGCTCCTCTTTTTACCTCTAAATTTAAAGTGATATACTTATGTTCTACTGGTTTACAGATCAGGTTTTTGCTTTTCTCTTCCTTAGGATGGCTCGAGGCAGCGCAAAGAGAGGAAGAAGACGGTTTCGTTCAGCAGCATGCCCACTGAGAAGAAGATCAGCAGTGCGAGCGACTGCATCAACGCCATGGTGGACGGCTCTGAACTGAAGAAGGTCCGCTCCAACTCCCGCGTTTACCACCGCTACTTCCTCCTGGACGCCGACATGCAGTCTCTAAGGTGGGAACCCTCCAAAAAAGAGTCAGAGAAAGCCAAAATTGATGTCAAGTCCATCAAAGAGGTGCGGACAGGGAGAAACACCGAAACTTTTAGGACCAACGGAATATATGATCAGATATCAGAGGACTGTGCCTTCTCAATCATCTATGGGGAGAACTATGAGTCTTTGGACTTGGTTGCAAACTCTGCCGATATGGCCAACATATGGGTGACCGGGCTTAGATACCTGATATCCTATGGGAAACACACKRTGAATATGATTGAYAGCAACCAGAACAACATGCGCTCCTCCTGGCTCGGTGACCTCTTTGAGSAGGCTGATGCKAACAACAGCAAGCARATCAGTCTYTGTGCTGCRGTMCAGCTAATTAAAAACCTAAACCCTGGWCTCAAAAARYTMAAGATTGAACTCAAGTTRAAGGAGTTTCACAAATCTAAAGATAAGGTGGGATGTGGTGTGACTAAGGAGGAGTTCATTGAAGTCTTTCATGACCTTTGCACAAGACCAGAAATGTATTTCCTTCTTGTCCAGTTCTCTAGCAACAAGGAATTTCTAGATACCAAGGACTTAACTATGTTTCTGGAGGCTGAGCAGGGTATGGCACAAGTAAGTGAAGACACCAGTCTGGAGGTCATTCAGAGCTATGAACCTTCCAAAGAGGGGCAGCTCAAGGGCTGGCTCTCCCTTGATGGGTTTACCAATTATCTCATGTCGCCAGAGTGCCACATKTTTGACCCTGAACAAAAAACAGTGTGTCAGGACATGAACCAGCCCTTGTCCCACTATTACATCAACGCTTCCCACAACACATACCTGATCGAGGATCAGTTTAGAGGCCCCTCTGACGTTACAGGCTACATCCGTGCCCTCAAGATGGGCTGTCGTAGCGTAGAACTAGATGTCTGGGATGGACCAGATAATGAGCCTGTCATTTACACTGGCCACACAATGACCTCGCAGATAGTCTTCCGCAGTGTCTGTGACGTCATCAACAAATATGCCTTTGTTGCATCTGACTTTCCCGTGATATTGTGTCTGGAGAACCACTGCTCCTTAAAGCAGCAGAGGGTCATGTTTCAGCACTTGAAAAAGATTCTTGGTGATAAGATTRACATGGATCCACCMTCARCTGAGGACAGCTACCTGCCCTCACCCTTTGACCTCAAGTGTAAAATCCTGCTGAAGGGGAAGAAGCTGGGCACGATCTGCATTAGCTCGGAGGGCGAAGTGACTGATGAGGATGAGGGGGCTGAGATGTCCCAAAGAATGAACATTGAAGCCAACGAAAAACAGAGCATCCCACTGAAAAAGTTCCAGCTGTCCAAGGACCTCTCTGACCTGGTAACGTTGTGTAAATCGATTGCGTTCAAAGACTTCCCAACAGCTTTCCAAAGCCAGAGGCACTGGGAACTTTGCTCGTTCAATGAGGTTTTTGCCAGTCGCTGTGCCAGTGAATTCCCAGGCGACTTTGTTAACTACAACAAGAAATTATTGGCGAGAGTCTACCCCAGCCCAATGCGGATTGACTCCAGTAACATGAACCCTCAGGACTTCTGGAAGTGTGGTTGCCAGATCGTAGCAATGAACTACCAGACCCCCGGCCTGATGATGGACCTAAACATTGGCTGGTTCCGTCAGAATGGGAACTGTGGTTATGTGTTGCGACCAGCCATAATGAGGGAGCAGGTGTCATATTTCAGTGCCAACACTAAAGACTCAGTGCCTGGTGTGTCTCCTCAGCTCTTGCACATAAAGATCATAAGTGGACAAAACTTCCCCAAACCCAAAGGCTCAGGCGCCAAAGGAGATGTTGTTGACCCTTACGTCTATGTGGAGATCCATGGCATCCCTGCTGATTGTGCAGAGCAAAGGACTAAAACTGTCAATCAGAATGGGGAGAACCCACTGTTTGACGAAAGCTTTGAGTTTCAGATAAACCTACCTGAGRTGGCCATGGTGCGCTTCGTGGTGCTTGATGATGACTACATTGGCGARGAGTTCATCGGCCAGTACACAATCCCCTTCGAGTGTCTCCAGCCGGGATTCCGGCACARACCGTTACAATCGCTAACGGGGGAAGTCCTTCCCCACGCCTGGCTYTTRGTCCATGTGGCCATCACCAACCGAAGGGGRGGGGGCAAGCCTCACAAGAGGGGACTGTCTGTGCGTAAGGGCAAGAGAAGTCGGGAGTACGCCACCATGAGYGTMCTGGTCATCAAGGCTGTGGARGACATCTTCAAGACAGCCATACTGCCACTGAGGGAAGCCACCGACCTCAGAGAAAACATGCAGGTAAGGGAGTGAACATTATTTGTAATAAGGGTTACATGGAGAAAATCGGACCTCCTCTGAAATGAAACTGGATGGCCCTCCCTTAAGCAAAATATATTTTACCTAATCCCTCACTGAACGTTCAATTTTTTTTTTAAAGTGACCATCCCCTATAACCAAAATAATAATTAAAACAAAGTGGATAGCAGAGAACATGCCTACCGTTTACCCTCATGTCTTGGAGAGACCAGAGCATTACAGGGCAACGCAGGAATTCTTTATAGCGCACAGGGCTGCGGGCCAGAAGGTTATGGGTTGGCAGACACCATGGACAACAGTAGGGATAGAAAGTTCTCCTTCATAGTAAAATCATTGCGTGAATCTATTATTGTATTTGCAGGTCCGAGGGGGAAAAAGTAATTTTTATTATAATGTCATGCAATTCTACATAATCTTTTTTAATACCACACAAATGGTTATAGTAGCCACAGCCTATAGCCTAATTTAGTCTGTCAAACAGGTAGGCCTGGGTAACCATTCTGTACATTTCGATCCATCCATAAGGATTGACTTGTAAAACATCAATTTATGCCCAGTTTATATTGGCCAGGCTAGCCTACATTATGTCATATTTTGGGGGGAATGTGCATGCTTTAATAAAGTCGTGGATGAGCCGTTTGAATCAAGTTTATTTACTCATCCGCCTACATGGGAACGTTTTTGTTAGAATATGAACACTGACCCCTAGAGTCAAGTGGGGATCACAGCAAGATTTACTACAAAGGCTGTGTAGCATCTAAAAAGACAGCCCCTTTTGGCAAGAGAAAACAAAACCACCAAGCTTGATTTAATCAGATTTGATCTAATCCATGTGTATTGCACAACAGTCGAGACAGACTCAAGGAGACTTCGAAGCTCAGAGGCAGTCTGGTGACATCCCCACTGGAGCACTGAGGCCTGGGGCTGATATTCAGATATCCAGGTAGTGGCTTATGAGCATACCTTCTAATATATAAAATGGAAAACGTGTTATGTAATACTGCACTGTGGCGCTTATGTGCTTGTCAGTAATAATTCTAGAAGGAGATTACTGTATGCAGTCTAAAGGACAGATTACCACAAATTATGTTGAATTGGAGTGGAAATGAGTCTAGTACGTCACCTATTTTTAAAAGAGCAAAAAACAGATATGGTGTTTTACTTCAAATTTGCACTCAGTGCTGTTAGGCGCAATGATCAATATTTTATTGGTTGAAACAGGACATAACGGAAAGATATCGACCAAAAGATGAATAGTAGGCTATTGTTACCCAGTACCCACATGACAATTTGCCTGTTCAGACTATCCATCTGCTTTTGTGCATTCCTGTGTGCTCACTAGCTTCCCACTAGGCCCCCCATGAGCTAGCCTACTTCAAACAGCTGGTATTTTCTGATCTTCGCCATCTTTTTCCCACTGAAGCAATACTGAGCAATGTGTCAGAAGGAAGTCGCATAATCGATTGTTCCCCCACTCTGTGGTTGGTCTTTTGTGGTGCATCATGCATTGTGTATTAGGTTTATTTTGGTCGCTCTGTTTACATTGCAGTCATCATGTGATAACAGGCCACTGGCCCTGATACTAACACATCTTGGGCGTTCTCTCTGTGAACTGTTTGTCCTCCGGGTTGTTTACACGCTGTTTAAATTGGGCCTTTCACAGGAAGGTTCGGATTTCGTGTGTGTGTGTTATCGAATGACTAACAAAAACCAACAAAAGTCCTCGAAGGTAACAAGTACTCTTAACTACTTCCTATCACAGGGTGTTCTCTGTACTTGTACTTCTGCTTCTAGCCTGTTAATTAGTAACTACATAGGCCACATTAACTTAGGTAACTTAACAGAGCTCAGTTGTTATTTTCTATGTTAGATAATTGAAAACATTAGGAATCATCTAATCACTGATCTTCAGTCATAATGAATTAAATGAACCAACTGAATGAGATAATTACTCAAGTGAACTGTCACGGCAGTGAGCTTTATCTTAAATGACTAAAACAAACCAAACTGAAATGAAAACAAACAGGAACTCTGAACCGTAATAATTCACTTGTCATTCATGCCCTAATATCCTTGAGGCTAATACTGTTTTGCAACTTTGTCTGCAATAGGGGTGTGAAAGTTTAAATGTTAAAGAAATTGGGATCCCTAACCGAAAAATATTTATTTTTATTTTTATGTAGATCCAGAAAGTAAACGGTGTGAAGCGAACCCATGCATATGTGCCGATACTGTGTGAGACTGACGTGTTGCATCTCTCTCATCTATATCCTAGCTTATTCATTGATGATCGGCCCTGCTTTACTGAAGTTGCAAGACATTGCAGGCCAAGAAATTGCGAGATAGAGCTTTTGATTGCCGATATAGCCTAGGCCTGGTGCACGGTTCTGACTGTCTGCCTGTTGGTCGACCTGCCTATACTATGCCCCTCCCCTCTCTCTCTCCATCCCTCACTAGCTCGCTCTGAAAGATGCAAGTGTTTGATTAGTTGCCGTACTTCCCGAAAACACAGTCTCCTCCGTTCTAAAAATACAAAATCTTAGGAGTCAATTCCTAGCGGAATCGAATCGTGACACTCAGAAATGTGAGTCGAGGAATCAATTATTTTGAAGTCTACTTTCCACCACTACGTCATTGTCGTTAACAGTTGGAAAAATGGCAAGCGACAGCAGCAAAGTCTTGTATGGCAATACTTTGAGAAGGAAATGCAAACATTGCGAGGTTGAATTGAGGTACATTAATGGCAGTACAGGTGCCATGCTTAACCATCTGAAAGGGACTCCCAAACCGTTGCTGGCAGCAGCGCATCTGTATTGTCAATTCACATGGAATTTGATACAATTTTCTTATTGTTTTAACAAAATTGTTTAATTTGTCACATCCCTAGTCTGCAGTACAATATGTTGCATCTTGTCCATTATAGAAACCAACTCAAGCTTTTATCTTCCACTTTGTCCAGTGTTCTTTGTCTTCAATACAACAACATGCTTAGTCTTTAGTTCATCATCAGGACACCAACCCAAGCTTTCATGTTCCTTTGCAGAATGCCATAGTGCCCTTCAAGGAACTATGTGGCCTCTCGGCGGTGGCCAACCTGAAGCAGTGCATCCTGGCCCTGTCCTCCCGGCTGACAGGGGCTGACAACAACCCCCTCCTGGTGTTCAACCTCAAGGACCAGTACCCCACCATGGAGCCCCAGGGCCAGCTACCAGATGTCCTGAAGAAGGTGGTCGCCACCTATGACATGGTGAGTACAGGAGGACTTTTGTTTGAACAGTATCATGTTTTTTTTACATTTCCTTTGTTTTATAAGGTTAGTTGATCGAGGACATTCTTTTTTAGGACCAGGACTTGAAATCCGGGATCTTACTGCATATTTTAATCTTAATAAAAGCCTTTCTCATTAAGACCACCACTAATGTGCTGATTGTAAAAACAACCTCAAAACACCTAGAACATTAGTTTGATTCTAATCAAGTCAAGAGGGGTTAGTGGGATTTGAATGGTAACATGGGGTTAAGCGGGTTAGGTAATAGGGGAGAGTTGTTTTAATCAAGTAATTTAATCAATGTTGACAAAGGACTGAAGTTATACCACACCTCCTCGGGCCTTAATTATATATGGCCAATATACCACGGCTAAGGGCTGTTCTTATGCACGACGCATCGCAGAGTGCCTGGATACAGCCATTAGCCGTGGTATATTGGCCATATACCACAAACCCCAGAGGTGCCTTATTGCTATTATAAACTGGTTACCAATGTAATTAGAGCAGTAAAAATACGTGTTTTGTCATACCCATGGTATATGGTCTCAAATACCACGGCTGTCAGCCAATCAGCATTCAGGGCTGAACACCCAGTTTATAATGCGTCATTGAGGCTATTTCAATACAGACCTATTACGCCTTACACCTCACCGTAATCAATGTACCTTAATAATACAAGAGTGTTATAGAATGCCCATTGTCCCCATTTTGAATATTTCATTACTTATCGAATGTATATGCTACAATACAGAACGCAAGTTAACAACAACTTGAAAGCTCTGCTAGATTATCCAATGTGGCCATGGAAAAACACTCTAGGAACATCTGATATTTCATTCTCAAATCTGTAGCCTATTTGCTCTGAATATGTATTGAATACGCTTTAAAATATTACTTACTTTTGATATTTCTATTTGACACCAGCTGTTTTCTGTGTCAGACATGTTTGCTGAGCACAAAGCATAAATCCTGGAGAAGTATTGGTGAAGCTTATTATCCACTGTAGAAACACAGTTCAAAGGCTACAGACTGCATTAGTACACCATTAGCATAGCATGTCATCTACCTAATGTATTCATAATGTCTTTCTCTTGACTTTAGAACCTCCACACAGAGCATGAAGGTAATGTGCTAACTAACCTGAGAACAATTGAGTCTTGTGTAATTTTACTCAAAAGTGTCTCACTCATTGAGAGTCATGGACAGGCGTCAGTGAAGTTTGGATCATGAGTTAAGCGTTAGACAATGACTCGTGTGTCCTCAGGAAATTTGATGAAAATGTGAAGAGAACGAAGATCCAGTCGTGTGTCGTCGTCCCCCGGATACATTTTATGTAGAAGGACTGAGAAGCTCAGTTTGGGTGACATTTTAAAAGGACATTCTGCTCCAAAAGGAATAAATACAATTATGCTGACACGCCCCTTGCCTGTATTTCTCACAGAAACTTCTGACCAGTGGGTCAGAAGTTTACATGCACTAATTTGACTGTGCCTTTAAACAGCTTGGAAAATTACAGAAAAGGATGCCATGGCTTTAGAAGCTTCTGATAGCCTAAATGATGTCAATTAGCCTAAATGATGTCAATTAGCCTAATTGACATCATTTGAGCCAATTGGAGGTGTACCTGTGAATGCATTTCAAGGCCTACCTTAACTCAGTGCCTCTTTGCTTGACATCATGGAAAATCTAAATAAATCAGCCAAGACCTCAGAAAAATATTGTAGACATCCACAAGTCTGGTTCATCCTTGGGAGCTATTTCCAAACGCCTGAAGGTACCACGTTCATCTGTACAAACAGTAGTACGCAAGTATAAACACCATGGGACCGCGCAGCCGACATACCGCTCAGGCTTGGAAGCCGAAGAACACCATCCCAACTGTGAAGCACGGGCGTGGCAGCATCATGTTGTGGGGGTGCTTTTCTGCAGGAGGGACTGGTGCACTTCACAAAATAGATGGCATCATGAGGAGGGAAATGATGTGGATATAGTGAAGCAACATCTGAAGACTTCAGTCAGGAAGTTAAATCTTGGTCGCAAATGGGTCTTCCAAATGGACAAGGACACCAAGCAAAGTTGTGGCAAAATGGCCATCACAAAGCCCTGACCTGAATCCTATAGAACATTTATGGGCAGAACTGAAAAAGCATGTGCGAGCAAGGAGGTCTACAAACCTGACTCCGTTACACCAGCTCTGTCAGGAGGAATGGGCCAAAATTCATCCAACTTATGTGGAAAGCTTGTGGAAGGCTTCCTGAAACGTTTGACCCAAGTTACACAATTTAAAGGCAATGCTACCAAATACTAATTGAGTGTATGTAAACTTCTGACCCACTGGGAATGTGATGAAAGAAATAAAAGCTGTAATAAATCATTCTCTCTCCTATTATTCTGACATTTCACCTTCTTAAAATAAAATGGTGATCCTAACTGACTGAGTTTAAATGTATTTGGCTAAGGTGTATGTAAACTTTGGACTTCAACTGTAGATATAAACTATTCTTTTATGGGTTTGTCTGGTTTTGTTTGCAGATTAAAAGTAAATGTGGACTCTTCCAGTATCTTCAAAGTGCTCCTCTGCAGAAATGGAATTAATCTTAAATTAATGTGATGTTCTTCGTGTTGTAGATTTTTCTAGAAAAAATGTAGGGAAGTACCGATGTGTTACAAAGTAGTAGTTTGTTTATGATAACCATTACCATTTTGAAGCCTTGTAAAACACTCCCAGTAGCACCACAAAATACACAAATCACCATCGCTAGTATTTAGCGAGCAAAGCCAGCGTTCAGTTCAGCTGCTTACCTCTCAATCCACTATAAATACCTCCCCATGTTGCGTTGTCTGTCACCAAGGCTGTAATTTCTTCACCCATTAGTAAAGTAATCAGTGTGCCTGACAGCCTCCAGCCCTGTTACTGCAGCTGTGGACTGTCACAAACAGCCCCCCCTCCTCCCTCACACACCCCGCCCGCCTCCCTCAGCTTAGTCACGACGTGTTACACTCATCACAGACTGTAGGAATGCTCTGGGTTGCCCTCGCAAAACTAGGTTTGATGCCCACCTCAATAAATATATAGGCCATATTATTAATTGTCAGTGCTTTCAAATAATTTTGTAAGTCACTCCTAATTTTCAAATGATGTATCACCAAAGAACATTTTCTAATTGCTTTACACCCAAGTGGGGATATTAGGTAATAGAGGGCTGGAGTCTGTTTGAAACCTTCATCTCCCTTTTCACTGCCTGAAGTGGAACGCCCAGCCCAGCAGTCCACCATGGACAGGCTGTCACAGACACACAGTCACAGTGCTGCTGATCCCCTCAGCTCCTGTCACATCGCTCTCAATGCTCCTAAGTAGGTACTCTCCTCTTTCTCACTGGCTGGAAAACTGGCACAGCAACAGGGATCGATCTCGGGGGGGCCATATTGTTGGGTCACCGGCCGACCGTCAGAGATTGACTTGGCAACTGGAGCTCTGCTGAAACAGCTGCCCACGCTCCCCACCCCAAGCCCCCCGCCCGGTCTGCCTTGGCAATAGAACAAGACCGCCTGCTTTTATTATGTGACCTTGCAGTGCTCTTAAGTCACTGAGGGAATGTACAAGTCAATTACGCCAGAGCAGCGAACATAAAGCCCAGCACCCGTGGCACTAATTGAAACGGAAGGCTGCCGTAACTGTGTCATCTCGCCCCAGAATCGCATTAAGAAACCTATTCTAATTTTAGATGATACATAATTTCCTTCAGATGATCATATTAATTGCACTCCGAGAGACGGTAAGAAAGGAGAAAGAGCCAGATGGTCGTACCCGTGTCTACGGCTCCTGGGTCGTGCAGTGGGTATTTACCAGGATCCATGACAGTAAACACACGCATCATTAACCTCCCGAAATACCCCCGATGTACCAGGGATGTATTTTGGGGTGTTTATTTTTTCGTCAGGCATTAGAAGTGCAAATGGGCCCTCTTATCTGTGATCAGAGCCACCATGACAATTTCAACACAGTCATTGAGGTCAGAAGTGTGTGCACTTAATTAAGGCAGGGAGCTAAATTTAGCGGTCCGCTACCCAGCTGTAATGCCACAGATAAGGCTGCGTTACGCCTCTGAACTAAGCCTCTCCTATTTACAACAGATTGCTGTAATAAACAATAATAACCTACTCTTTAAATCACATGTTTTCAGACCAACTCTGAAACAGGACTTTTATAACGGTAATATGCAATTACTGTAATACCCTAGTTGTCTTGCAACTTTCAATAACATGCTCTGATCCACTCCCCTCCCTCTGTTTTTACCGTGCCTCAGCACAACTCCCGCTACTTGGCCCTTCTATCTCTGTAATAAGGGCCTAGGCTTCTTTCTCCCCCGCACTGGATACATACTCCGCAAAATGAAGATTGCTCACCACCACAGGATGCTTGGCTGCTGTAAAGGGAATAAAGAGGTTCAAATGGACTGTGTTTTCTCCTCTCCTGACAGATGATCCAGACCAGCAAGACTCTGCTGGAGAACTCTGAGGGAGTCTACGACCGAATACTGCTAACCCAGAAAGCAGGTAAGAAAGGGAAAGGGGATACCTAGTCAGTTGTCGAACTGAATGTATTCAACTGAAATGTGTCTTCCGCATTTAACTGAATCAGAGAGGTGCAGGCGTCTGCCTTAATCGACATCCACGTCTTCGGCACCCTGGGAACAGTGGGTTAACTGCCTTGCTCAGGGGCAGAACGACAGATTTGTACCTTGTCAGCTCGGGGGATTGGATCCAGCAACCTTCCGGTTACTGGCCCAACGCTCGAGAGGGATAGAGCTGAATAAAGAGCGACGTTTAGCATGAAAAGCCCATTTCTCTGCAAAGATCCACTGTCGCTCAGATCTTTCCTTCTTCCTTTCATATACAATCATCCCCCCTCTCTGAAGTATGCCATGGAGAGCGGCAGCTAACAAAAAAGATGGACTGATTATGCCGGCCCTGTTACATAAGAGTTATTAACATTTGATTCATGCTCATTTCTGTGACCCGGATGCTTTGAAACGCTGCTTTGGATGTGCCTGGTTTTTGATGATTCTCACGGCGTCGGCCTCGCTGCTCCTCTAATTAGGAGGGTTGCAGCTGAGGTGGTAAACACCCAGGTTCTGAACAGAACAACATCAAAGACTGGCAGGCGGCTGCGGTCTCTTTATGCCTGGTTTCCTCCAGGAACCGCACCGCTACAAGACGTGCAGAATGAGATCAATCCCATTTATAACAAATGAACGGGACTCATTTACCAGAATGGATGAACATAGTTTTAAATTTTTTTGTCTGGGCAATTGATCGGAAAATAATTGATCTCATTGTTAGGAGAATTCTGCGTTTGCACTTTGATATATTGCAGCTTGTGTGCTCTTGCAATTTTATTATATCTGTGCTCTTAGCACTGTTTATCCCACTCCTTTGGTGAGAATAGCCTTCTGGCCCTGCATAATGTGTTGACTTGACTTGGGCAGGGGCAGTGTTAATCCAGTCTGCTCTGAGACGTGGGGGATCGGGATGATCTTGGAGCCTTGATAGTGTGATTGGCAGCTCATCAATGGAACACGCTGGCAGAGATCCCACCCCTCGCTCCAAGGTGGGAGAGTCTTGGCTTGAGAAGCTGTCAGAATGTTCACTCTCTCTTCCTTCCCCCATTTATGAGGGGAACTCAACAAGGTGGATTTTTCCAGAAAGAGCTCTAGTGGTTCAAACTCTGCAAAACCAAATTGTGTGCTTTAAAAGCAGCATAAAATTGACCTGTAGATTTACTACAGTACAAATAAAATCATATTCAATCATTTAGACGTCTTTAATCTAATGCAGCGTATTTCAGCAATGTTTCCCATCTAAGCATTGTAGATGTTTCATTTATCATGGAGTAACTTGCTTGGAGCGCCGAGTGAAGAACAATCGGGCCGTCGTTCCGGGGGCTGGGATTTATTGGTTTCCAGATAATAAAATATTCATAGTCTATTGTCTTGGCTCATCAAGGGGGCAGAGGAGTGTGTCTTTTTAACTGAGGTGTGCGTCGCAAATCAATGGCTTCTCGCCGTCGTCTCCTCTTCTTAGTATTCATCACAACACCTACAGGACCTGCCTTCAAGCTGCTGCCCGAGACATTAGCCATTGGTAGTCTGAGAGTTAAGATGTGAACTGCCTAAAGGAATGGTGCTGAAAGAGACAACAAAAACAACTCTGTCTCTAGGCAGCAGGGTGATATGGAATTGTGCTCAGATGGTTCACTTTTTGGTGTTTGCTAGATCTGTAGTATTACAGTATATTGTGTCTATAGTCTGGAAGCATTCCTCTTCAAAGTTGCTATGAAACCATCACACTTTTTCAATGTATGGCTATTTGCCTCTAATCTTTTGAAATGTCTATGAAAAATGAACCTAAAAGTAACTAGGGATGGGCACACGTACACAGTACTCGATTTAAAGTTTGCATTTGTTTACTAATTACTCGAATACAAGTACTCGAAATTCACAAATGCAACTATGTAGTTGGTTACATTTATAAGCACTGACAATTTCAAACTCGGGTAAGGTGTGTGTATTCTTTGAAGTATGTCAAGTGCAGTGAAAAATGTGTTAAGTTTGGTTTTCAGTTCTGTATCAGAACAACCAGCATAGCGCAAACTTTTTTGCCTTCAGCCCCGTTTCACGCTAACATGTGAGTACTCCATTATTTCCATTGAGTACTCAAACACAGAGATTCTTTCAAATTCCCATCCCTAAAATGTACCTAACTAGGCCACTCAGTTGAGCCAAAACGATAGGCTACTGAAGCTAGGAAATGCTTCATATGCATTTGTATTATTTCATTAGTTAATATGGGCACACAAGACAACTAAACAAGTTAAACATGGGCTTCCACATTAGCTGCCCAAGCCTTCTGGTCACTACCAGGCACCATATCAAATCTACTGGGCTGGATTCAACCACTGACATTTTGCAAAATAGGACACAGCAGATGTGGTAATTTCATTGATACGTATTGTCAGATGTGAGTGTGAGTGGAAAATGGGTCAATACAAACTGTATTCCCTCCGGACAGTGAGCAGAACATTCCAGCAAAAAGCTACTGGAGTTCGGAGTAATCCATCATAACTGCTCAGAGAGCAAACCGCCTCAAAAGACCCTCTGGGTAACAATAAACAAAGCTCAGTACTTATTTTACCTTTATTTAACTAGGCAAGTCAGTTAAGAATAAATTCTTATTTTCAATGATGGCCTAGTGGGTTTTAACTGCCTTGTTCAGGGGCAGAATGACAGATTTGTACCTTGACAGCTCGGGGATTCGAACTTGCAACCTTTCGGTTACTAGCCCAACGCTCTAACCACTAGACTATCCTGCCGCACCTTTAGACTTACTGTCTAAAGCGCACAGATCAAATACAATACTCGACACTCACACAGGTACCAAATAACATCTGGGACAATTCAATAGTTGAACCTCAAAATACACCTAGTCTGGACAGAGTAATGCTTATAACAGGTCCCACCTAGGTTAACTTTTACAAACTGCCTAAAAAAAACAAGCTAAAGGGAAAATGTGGAACATAAGATTAATGGGAAAACCCCATTACAGTAATGGCCAGTAAATGCAGTAGGTGATTATTCTACAGGGTCAAATGTATCATCTATTCAGGAGGATTGGGGACACTCAATCAATGTGTTGCTTTTGCAATTCAATCCATTATTAATAAACCTAGTAAACATAGGCTACAATACAGGTTTGGCCTAGGCTACAAGTAAGCCTAGGCTACAATACAGGTTTGGGGAAACGGTTTCATTAATATTTCCTATGACTGGACACTCTGGTCCAAGTTCATTATGCTGAGTTATTGAGCTCCAAGCAGACGAGGGAGAAGATTACACCATCTAAAGAAGCTAATCCCTGTTGTATTGTTATTGGCCACAGCAAACCCTTTTCCTACCTGCTGCTCGGTTATGGACTGTCAAAGGTGACTGAGAACCTTTTGGTGGCTCTATACAGTCTCTGTCAGCGAACATAAGCTTGCAGAGAATTGAGTTTGAAAGGGTTTATTCAGAATGACAGAATTAGTCCCCCGCCCCCCCAACTCTACACTGCGTTGCTAAGCAACCCCTGCTGAGAGTTGGTGTGTGTGTCTTTCCAGCACAGTCATGCTTCATGAGTACAACAGTAGTGACTGTAGTTACAGCAGCACAGCACCTGAGGGTGGGGATAATCATTCAAATGTTTCACAGTGCACAAATTCAAAATTGCTGCGAGGAACAGATTATTAGGACTGTGTATGGTCCAACAAAAAAAAGTCTATGCCCTACGCATTCTCTGTAAGAGAATACAATACTAGCCTCAACCAGGGCCTAATTTGTGAACATTTCTTTGGCCATTTTCTGTCTCGACTCTTCATCTAGGTCAGCTATGTGCTAACTGCTGGAGTTCCAATATCACAGACCTCAGAATCTCCTCAACATCCATCCATCCATCCAACCCACACCCACCCCACTGTATATCTCACATGTATGGTGTTTGGTGTTGCCATGGAAACAATGCAAACAGGGCTGGGAACCGACCCAGAGCTGATAGAGCGCCGCGATAGATCTGAGCATGCTCAGTCCGACCGTTTCAGCTTGTGTTTGTATGTGTGTGTGTCTGAGTCTGGTGAAACTATTAGTAGTATACCAAGTTACCGAGCACCTTAACGGCCAGACCCTCAGCTGTTGCTCTGATGTTGTGGACTCCACTGCAACGTGACTCAAATCAAACACATGGCAATGTTCGTCTGTGTATCCTAACGGAGAGCAGCACGCAGTCCGAGAGGAGGAGGAGGAAAGAGGGGAAGGAGAGGAGGAAGGGAGCTCCTCGGGAGACAAGTCCCTCCTCTGCTCAGCGCCTTGATGCTAATCCACAGTGAGGGGATGTCGTGTCTGCCCTGCCCATGCTAGTCTTGCTCTCTCTTTCTCTCATGCCCTCAAGAGAAGACGTCTCTCTCCATTTTGACCTCACCAGCTTTGCTTCCTTCCTCATGTTGTCTGCTGGGCAGCTGTTTTCAGGCTGGTGTAATTTCTATAGACAATGAAAACAAAAACTGAACCAGGTAGTTCTAGTACTGTATGTACACTGAGAGACAAACATACAAAACTGACAAAGAGACAGATGGTTGAATCCGAAATGAATACTTAACGTATGATCATCTAAAGTGTGTTGGTGTTTTATCATTGTCTCACACGTCAAGAATGAAACCAAATGTGTGAAGGCCTTAACTTAAGACTTTTCCCATAGTGCTGACACTTGCCTAACCCCAATTGGCATTTCATGCAAACCTAGCATATAAATGCATTGAGCATTGTACGTCAATGCTAGCCTCTGTGACAAATGTGTGTGAATACAGAGCGTAAAACTCATGTGTCCCCTGACCCCTCTCTCCCCAGCGATGGAGTTCCATGAGAACCTCCATGACATGGCGGTAAAGGAGGGCCTGAAGGGCAGGAAGCTGGCCAAGGCTGTGGAGAGCTTCACCTGGAACATAACCATCCTCAAGGTAAGGATAATAACCACCTAGTTTGAGTAATTTGTTTTTGCAATCTTTTTTTGTGTGACAGTTTTTAGCTTTTGTTTAATCTATTTTAGCTACCAATAAACCGTTTAAAACCGTCACGTATAAATCGATCTGTGGACACCGTAGATCAAAATGGCTTGCATTGAGTGGTAGCCCTGATTCTCAGACACAGGAGTATGTCTCTTCTGCCTGTATGAAGCAGGATGTGAAATCTGACACCACTTGCAGCAGGGATGTCCCTAGTACCATTTAATTCGCTCTTCCGACTGTATCAACTCCTGTCTGAAGCCTATAGTGCCCTCGGAAAGTATTCAGACCCCTGGACTTTTTTCACATTTGTCAGCAATTTACACACAATACCCCTTTAATGACAAAGCGAAAACAGGTTTTTAGAAATGTTTTGAAAATGCATTAATAACAAAAAATAGATGCCTTATTTTTGTAAGAATACAGGCTCTTTGCAATGACTCATAATTGAGCTCAGGTGCATCCTGTTTCCATTCATCATCCTTGAGATGTTTCTACACCTTGATTGGAGTCCACTTGTGGTAAATTCAATTGATTGGACATGATTTGGAAAGACACACCTGTCTATATAAGGTCCCACAGTTGACAGGGCAGGTCAGAGCAAAAACCAAGCCATGAGATCGAAGGAATTGTCCGTGGAGCTCCGATACAGGATTGTGTCGGCACAGATCTGGGGAAGGGTACTGAACGATTTCTGCAGCATTGAAGGTCCCCAAAAACACAGTGGCCTCCATCATTCTTAAATGGAAGAAGTTTGGAACCACCAACCACCCGGCCAAACTGAGCCGGAAGGAACCGCCCGGCTAAACTGAGCAATCAGGGAAGGGCCTTGGTCAGGGAGGTGACCAAGAACCTGATGGTCACTCTGACAGAGCTCTAGAGTTCGTCTGTGGAGATGGGAGAACCTTCCAGAAGGACAACCATCTCTGCAGCACTCCACCAATCAGGCCTTTAGGGTAGAGTGGCCAGACGGAAGCCACTCCTCAATAAAAGGCACATGACAGCCCGTTTGCCAAAAGGCCCTTAAAGACTCTCAGACCATGAGAAACAAGATTCAATGGTCTGATGAAACCAAGATTGAACTCTTTGGCTTGAATGCCAAGGGACACGTCCGAAGGAAACCTGGCACCATCCCTACGGTGAAGTGTGGTGGCAGCATAATGCTGTGGGGGTGTTTTTCAGCGACAAGGACTGGGAGACTAGTCAGGATCGAGGCAAAGATGAACGGAGCAAAGTACAGAGATCCTTAACGAAAACCTTCTCCAGAGCTCTGACTGGGGCGAAGGTTCACCTTCCAAAGGACAACAACCCTAAGCACACAGCCAAGACAACGCATGAGTGGCTTCGGGGACAAGTCTCTGAATGTCCTTGAGTGCCAGAGCCCTGACTTGAAGCCAATCTAACATCTCTGGAGTGACCTGAAAATAGCTGTGCAGCAACGCTTTCCATCCAACCTGACAGAGCTTGAGAGGATCTGCAGAGAATGGGGGAAACTCCCAAATACAGGTGTGCCAAGCTTGTAGCGTCATACCCAAGAAGACTCGGCTGTAGTTGCTGCCAATGGTGCTTCAAGAAAGTACTGAGTAAAGGGTCTGAATACTTATGTAATATTTCTCAAATAATTAATAGATTAACAAAAAATACTTTGTTTGTTGTAGATGGAGAATATTAAAATGAGATGAAAGGCGAGTTCCTAACGAGTTCAGGAAGCCAAGCTAGAGCTCTGAGAGATGTTCAAAGTGATGGGACCGACGTTTTGATAGAGACCTTTAGAAACTTTGCACATTTTCTCTAACACTAAATATACAAATATGTATTTTACAGTTATAAGGAAGGTGAAATCTTAAGCCTTATACATGCAGTTTTGTTGAGTAGGAAAATATGATCTGTGTAATTAAGCTTGTGTCCTCAATAGTGACTACACCTCTGCAATTTATAACTATTTTTACTAGAAAAGTGAGAGTTTAACCTTGGAGTATGCATCATTTACTAGTTATTGTTTATCTCATGAGAAATAATTACTTTTGGGGATTACGTAGATTACATTTTTGATTACAATTAGTTACATGTAAGAGGTTTCTTAATGTTTGTTTTGAGGACAGACATAAGCAGTGAATTTAAATTCAAGAAACAACTTCAGAGCGAACACTTCAGAGATTATGATTCCACAGTGCAGTTGAGCTTCACTAAATAAGGAAAAAACGATGTTTTTTGAGAGTTTGTTTACAGAAGGGACATAAGGTAGCTAGGTTTAAATTGACATTTGTTTTTCAGCTGCAGCGCGGTGGAATAAGAGCCTATGTCTGAGCTAGTTAGATTGCACACACTGTCTGATGTATTTGTCTTCATGCCGTTCATTTAATCCCTGTGTCAATGCAAGGGGTAATTATCGAGGAATGACCTTCCGCATATTTATTTGTGATATTTGCATGCGTTAATTGCATGCTCACCTCATGAGCGTTTGGGCTCATCATTTATACATCCGTCCCCGGGAAATGGAGTTTGTGCCTGGTGAGTGTTTGGCTACGCTGCATAATTCATTATACACAGAAGCAGCGGTTACGCTCCGTGGGCATTGGGGAGATGTAGGACTCCAATGTCTGACCGCATACAACTAAGATTAAACAGTACCACACTACTCTCTCGCTTCGTGACCTTTTTGAAGGTACAATTGGTTTCACCCTTTGTCTTTCTGTTTAAACTGGAGATTCAAGTTGTTGATACATGCTCCATTGTCTCTATATTGCCATTCCTGTCATGTCCCTGCCTCCCCTCCAGGGCCAGGCGGACCTGCTGAAGCACGCAAAGAGTGAGGTCCAGGAGAACCTGAAGCAGATCCACTATGCCGCACTCACCTGTAACCTCAGTAAGGACGGGCCATCAGGGAGCACGGCAGGCTCCGAGTCCAGGACCCGACCACGCAGCCTGGATGCCATCCCTGAGAAAGCCACGGGGGAGGACGAGCTCTCTGAGGAGGACAACTGAAGGCTTACGCCCTAAACCCTTCATACCACCAAGCCCCTTGCCCTACCCTAGTGGCATACATAAACCTCCTTACCGCAGTCCCACACAAACCTGACTACAGTATACCTGTTCTAGTGCCGTTGCCACACAAAACTATTCTTATTCCAGTGCCGTATACAACCATTCCATTCCCACCCCAATCTCACTCAAACCTCCCTTTGATTAACCAGGTACCACACAAAAAGCCCTTAACCCCTCCTGCCCACCTCCAACGTCCAACAGCAAGATGTTGCAGGTCAACTAGGAGGGTCAAGTCAACTTGCAGCCACGGGACAGTCTTAAAGCAGTGACCTACTGTAGAGAGAGTGCACTTATTTACAGGCAGACCCCAGGGTCTGACCCTAGGAGAGCCGCTCTGAACGGTCCGAGGATTTCTTAAGCACAATTTACGGGTTTCTGACCAACCAGAAATTAGAGCTGTGAATGTAGTAGGAAACAGGAACAATGGAGAGAAGAAAAGGGAGGTGAGAGCTGTTTACAATAATGAACTTGCCAAAATAGTATATGTATATATGGAGTTCTGTTACTTTTTTTGCAACGTGCTTCATTTTATAATTGTATTCTTGAGAAATAAGATTTATTTTGTAAAGGAAATGGCTCGTCCATGAAACATAACTATTTTATTTGTCTGTACAGATGTGAAATTGTGGTGTCCTTTACACTTTCCCACTGGAGAGTTCCTTTGTCGAGACGAGGGACGGATAGAGACTTTAAACCTCAGTATGTGGTCCAAAGGGTGGCAGTCGAGTCTTAAACACAGCCAGCAACTGCTTTGGGAAGGAACCATGGAGAGAGTAACACGTTAGGCCTACGTTTTGGGATCATTTCACCATTCCACGTGAGAGGATTGAGTAAGGTGTACAAAGTAATAATAGCTTCTCAACCCGTCCTGGTAACAAACTAGCCCCCTATTCATGAATACAGTTTCATATATGACTGTGCCTCTTTGCTACAAATCAGTCAACAAAGGTGATGGATGGTGAGGAAAGAGATACTCTTCCTCGCATCCATCCGTCTTTACCTGCTTTTCCCCACCAGTTGCTTCTAGTTTGTATTTTGTTCATTCTCTCCACAGTGCGGAAACAGCGTTGCTCCTGGTGAACTTTAGCCACCCCCCACCACCTCTGGATCTCACCACCAGTGTTTTAACTGGGCCCACACTGGTACAAAAAGTAATTCACAAACTTCAGTGCTGTGACAGTTATTGTATTTATAACTGTTAACCATTTTTACCGACGGAGAGATTATTATTATTTTTTTTTTTAAATACCGGTTTTGCTTTTCTGTTCATTCCTGAAACCTTCTGAATAAACCACATCAAATCGTTTATGGTATTTGGTGTCAGATTCAATGACAGACCGTATGAACATTCATTAACATTCTACAGTGTGCTGTTTTCTGTTGTATTAATGCTATTACTGTTCAAGGGCAGACAGAGACTGCAGGGTCTGGATATCCCAGCCATCGCATGGAGCTGCTGGAGGAACTGAAGGATCTCTATAGATTAGTTTACAGTGTGCTGATAGGAGTGGAAAGAGCCTAGGGATATCTAGCGAACCACAGACGTGTCTGGCACATGTTCACAGATGCACACAGACCTGCACGCACAGCTGATAACCCATAAAAACATAGACACAATCTTTTTTTTTTTCTCACTCAGTTTGTTTCCACTTTATTTCCCTGATAGACCACTACATTGTGGTCACTTGTCGGCACAGAAAAGCACCCCAACACATCAAAGGCTCGTTCTTAGAAAAGCAGAAAGATTGTCCCCTGTATGTCGAACCAGAGTACAGCACCACAAAATAGCATTTAGAATAGATCAAAGTTTATTGGTCGCGTACACAGATTTGCCGATGTGCAGTAATACCTTGCAATAAAAAAAAACATAATTAAAAAGACATTCTATAGGATACGCCATGACTAGAATACAGTATATATATATGTGTGGGTAAAGCAGTATGTAAACATTACTCAAGTGACCAGTGTTTAATGACTACAGTATGTACATAGGGCAGCAGTCTCTAAGATGCAGGGTAGAGTACGGGGTGGTACCAGGTTAGAACCATGACTGAGGTTCAGGGCATGGTAATGGGCGGAGGCCAGCTAGCGGTGACCGTTTAACCGTCTGATGGCCTGGAAATAGAAGCTGTTTCTCAGTCTCTCTGTCCCAGCTTTGATGCACCTGTACTGTCTCTGCCTGCTAGATGGTAGTGGGGTGAACAGGCCGTGGCTCGGGTGGCTGAGGTCCTTGATGATCTTCTTGGCCTTCCTGTGACACCGGGTGCTGTAGGTGTCCTGGAGGGCAGGTAGTGTGCCCCCTGTAATGTTGAGGATGAACCTTTTGAACAGTATTTTTGTCATACTTTTTATAAATTAAACATATAGTCCTCATATGGAGAGTTGGGATTCATGTCAGTTCAGCTGCACCATCTATAGCAATGACTCAAATCTGGGTATAATGTTTTTTTATTTTTATGACTACACCTGAAAACAAGGCAACCTGTCTATAAACTAATAGAAACTTTACTGTTAAACATTCTCAAAAGAAGAGAGGGGAATGGATTCCATTCGAATGCCATTCTGGATGCCCATGACAAACAGTGTCTGGTTAGTATCAGTCGCACTACAGACAAGATGGGGCCTCGCAGATCACGTCAACAACCAGTGAGGACACATTCCCCATAAAGAAATCTGAATGTTTGGAATAGATCTGCTTTGTAACATTGTGAAAGGTCTAAAGTTAGATATTTAGTGGGTGATGCGTTGGCTAATAAATAAACTATCCAATGTTTGCTTTAGGACAGACAGCCTCTCATGCTGTATGTGTTTATTTTGTTTATGCAGTTGTGCTTGCAAGGCACTGTAGACTACTGTAGACTTGTGAGTGAGATGGTCGGAGATGTACGTGTACGTGCAATCCTCTGGTCGCTGCTCTGGTCGCTGGTCTGGCCTGAGAAGCGAGTCTCCCTGTGGTCTTCGTGATGAAGTGGTAGAGGCCATTAGTCTAGCTGTGGACCAGGCCTCATTCTCGGGATCTACATCCGGCCGGCATGCCATGGCGTGATGGCCTGGAGATGCCTTGGACTGAGCTAAGGCTATGGAGCCAGTCAGCCAGTACCTTGTCTCAGCACTGCTCTGCTCCCATCGATCCACATTCATCCCTTTTCAATGCTCACTCAAAACTCCTATTCTACCCCTGCCACTGTTATGAGCAAGAGAAATTATGTTTCTTAACCCACAGAGAAAAGAGACCTTTGATCCATAACTGATTTATGGGTCAGGCTTCTGTGCAACGTTCTCTAGGAATAACCAGAGGCAGCTGAACAAACAGTAGCCCTGTATTAGAAAGATACTATCTTTTCACTGTGAATAATTCATGCTCTGCCAGTCACTAAACTGCACGTCCCAGAGCGTATTGCTCTCGCTCGACGGTCCCCTTTGTAGAAAGCCTGTGTTGGTCATCCAGAGCACTCAGTGCTATGCGCCTCTCTGCAGACTAAGCACCGCAATCATGACCGAGGGCATAAGCCTCAAGACTAGACAGAGTATTCAGAGAAAAAGGCCCACAAACAGATAAATAGAGCACTCCCAGAGCTAATGCTAACACCGGGAGCCTCCACATAAAGAGATGTGTAGATAGCGAGCTGCTTATCAGTTTAGCTAGCGGCTGGCATGTCCAGGGAATTGCTCGTCTGCTGCTAACAACGTAGTCAACAACACCCTGTTC
>NC_036845.1:14022840-14036781 GCF_002910315.2 Salvelinus sp. IW2-2015
CCCCACCAGTTGCTTCTAGTTTTGTATTTGTCCCCTGTTCATTCTCTCCACAGTGCTGAAACAGTGTTGCTCCTAGTCAACTTTAGCCACCCACCACTACCTCTGGATCTCACCACCAGTGTTTTAACTGGGCCCACACTGGGACCAAAAGTAGTTCATGAACTTCAGTGTCGTGACAGTTGTATTTATAACTGTTAACCATTTTTACAGATGGAGGGGGGGGGGGAAAGTTTAACTGAATACCGGTTTTGCTCTTATCTGTTAATTCCCAAAACCTTCAGAATAAACTACATCAAATCGTTTATGGTGTCTGGTGTCAGATTCAATGACAGACCGTATGAACATTCATTAACATTCTACAGTGTGCTGTTTTCTGTTGTATTAATGCTATTACTGTTTAAGGGCAGACGGCAGACAGAGACTGCAGGGTCTGGATATCCCAGCCATCACATGGAGCTGCTGGAGGAACTGAAGGATCTCTATAGATTAGTTTACAGTGTGCTGATAGGAGTGGAAAGCGCCTTGGGATATCTAGCGAACCACAGACGTGTCTGGCACATGTTCCCAGATACACAGACAGACATGCACGCACAGCTGATAACCCATGCAAACATACACACACACAGACAATCTTTTTTGTCACTATATTTGTATTTCCCTGATAGAACACTGCGTTGTGGTGGTCACTTGTCGTCACAGAAAAACAAGCACATCACAGGACAAAGGCCCCGGGACATGTTCTTAGAAAATCAGAAAGAGTCCTGAGTAAGTCAAACTGGAGTACAGCACCACACAGTAGCATTTAGAATAGATCAAAGCAAAGTTTATTGGTCCCGTAGAATTGTAGATGTGCAGTGATAAAAATAAAACAATCCAGAACAAATAATAAAAAATGTTATATAAGATAAGCCATGACTAGAATACAGTGGGTAAAACGGTATGTAAACATTATTAAAGTGACCAGTATGCAATGACCATGTACACAGGGCAGCTGTCTCTAAGGAGCAGGGTAGAATACAGGGTGGTAGCCATTTAGAACCGTGACTAAGGTTCAGGGCATGGTAATGGGCGGAGGCCTGGAAATAGAAGCTGTTTCTCAGTCTCTGTCCCAGCTTTGATGCACCTGTACTGTCTCCACCTTCTAGATAGTAGTGGGGTGAACAGGCAGTGACTCGGGTGGCTGATGATCTTTTTGGCCTTCCTGTGACACCGTGTGCCGTAGATGTCCTGGAGGGCAGGTAGTGTGCCCCCTGTAATGTTGAGGATGAACCTTTTGAACAGTATTTTTGTCATACTTTTTATAAATTATACATAGTCCTCATGAGAGTTGGGATTCATGTCAGTTCAGCTGCACCATCTATAGCAATGACTCAAATCTGGGTATAATGTTTTTTTTTAAATAAACAACTGAATTCAAGGCAACCTGTGTATAAACTAATAAAAACCTTACTGTTGAACAAGCTCAAAGAAGAAAAGGCAATGGATTCCATTCTGGATGCCCGTGACAAACAGTGTCTGGTTAGTATCAGTCGCTCCACAGACAAGACGGGGCCTTGCAGATCACGTCAACAACCAGTGAGGACACATTCCCCATGAATAAATCTGAACGTTTGGAATAGATCTGCTTTGTAACATTGTGAAAGGTCTAGACTTAGATATTTAGTGGGTGATGCGTTGGCTAATAAATGTTTGTGCAAATGTTCGTGCAATCCTCTGGTCGCTGGTCTGGCCTGAGAAGCGAGTCTCCCTGTGGTCTTCATGATGAAGCAGTGGAGGCCATTAGTCTAGCTGTGGACCAGGCCTCATTCTAGGGAGCTGCATCCGGCCGGCATGCCATGGCGTGATGGCCTGGAGATGCCTTGGATTGAACTGCTGGAGAAGCAGTTGATATAAGGCTATGGCGCTAAGGTCAGCCAGTACCTTCTCTCAGCTCTGCTCTGCTCCCATCAATCCACATTCATCCCTTTTCAATGCTCACTCAAACTCCTATTCTACACCTGCCACTGTTCTGAGCAAGAGAAATTATGTTTCTTAACCCACAGAGAAAAGAGACCTTTTGATCCATAACTGATTTATGGGTCAGGCTTCTTTGCAACGTTCTCTAGGAATAACCAGAGGCAGCTGAACAAACTGTAGCCCTGTATTAGAAAGATACACTATCTTCCCACGTTGAATAATTCATGCTCTGCCAGTCACTAAACTGCACGTCCCAGAGCGGATTGCTCTCGCTCGACGGTCCCCTTTGTAGAAAGCCTGTGTTGCTCATCCAGAGCACTTAGTGCTATGTGCCTCTCTGCAGACTAACCACCGCAATCATGACCGGGGGCATAAGCCTCAAGACTAGAAAGAGTATTCAGAGAAAAAGGCCCACAAACAGATAAATAGAGCACTTACAGAGCTAATGCTAACACAGAGAGTATTTTTCTGCCTCCACATAAAGAGATGTATAGATAGCTAGCTGCGTATCAGTTTAGCTAGCGGCTGGCATGTCCAGGGAATGTCTGCTGCTAACAATGTAGTGAACAATACCCTGTTTTTCCCCTCAACTATAAGCTATACAGGAGAAATTGTGTGCTTATCTCAAGAGAAGCTTAATGGAACACATGTATACAAGCCAGGTCTGCAGGGCGTTCTGTTTATGTCATTCTTTAACAAGTTGTCTCGTTAAACTGTAAAGTAGACATTTTCCACATCAAGAGTTTCAAGTTTTGAAATGTCAAAATGACATTGAACAGCTCTCCTTGTTAGCTTGACCACCCAATGTTCTCACACTGTCTCACAGATGAAGTTGTCTCGTCGCCATGCACACTGATCATAAAACAGTCATGTATTTACATATCAACATACAACCGAGATACCTGGGAAGTGGCGATGCCATGTCAGACTACCAATCCAACCCTAAAATGTGTTAGAGGAATACTGTGCATCTTTTTGGTAACTAACCTAGCAGAACCTTGACAAGGAACCCAGCGTTGACTGGTCTTCTGTTCCTTTCACTGTCACACTGCTGCACGAACTCAGTTTTATCATGGCACGACACAATAACTACCTATTCTTGCCTATGAACATCGTGCCTCTGTGTGGGCTGGTGGCTGGTGCAGTGCTGTTAGCTCTGGCTTACTTTCCCTGCGCCCTAACAAACTGCAACTTTGTTCTGTTTTTGACTTCCACATAACGCCACATTCTCAGAGGACAATGCAAACGTACAGGACATAGCATGACAACAGTTGATGTAATGGTTCGATGGTGTGGTGAAGTCATTCATCCTTCTGCCTTGGGCAAAAGCAGTAACCCGGGATTTGAACCGGGACGTGATGAACCACCTGATCCTCCTCACGTAACTTCTGTAACAGCTAGACTTGTTCTTCACAGAGATGAAGAACAATGTATTATACAGAAATAAAGTGCTATGAAAATGTCATAACACATTATTTCTGTATAGTACATTGAGAACGGAAGAACAATCAAACCAGAGGGAAATGACCTACAGTATCAGTTACCGTTTGTGATAGTCTTGTTCCCTCTTACTCGATTAGAATGGTGGGTGAACCAATAAGCGTGAGGAAGAATATTAACGTAATTGCTGAAGCAGCTGGTTCCTGTCTGGTTTATGATCTATTGTTGTTTCAATAGGACACATTCACCAGCAGCATACCACCCTGCATCCCACTGCTGGATTACCTCTGAAGCTAAGCAGGGTCGGTCCTGATCGCTCCCTGGATGGAAGACCAGATGCTGCTGGAAGTGGTGTTGGAGGGCCAGCAGGGGCACTCTTCCCTCTTGTCTAAGGAGATCCCAATGCCTCAGGGTAGTGAAGGGGACATTGCCCTGCGTAGGGTGCAGTCTTTCGGATGGGACTCTGGGCATTAAAAATCCAATGGCACTAATCGTAAGAGTAGGGGTATTAACCCCGATGTCACGGCTAAATTCCCAACCTGGCCTCATTCCATCATGGCCACCTAATCATCCCCCTCATTCCTAATTGGCATATGTCACTCCTCTCCAGCTGCTGTGTGGTGAGCATTAAGGCACAGACATGGTTGCTGTACATTGGTGGTGGAGTTTCTCTCTTACTATGTAAAGCACTTTGAGTACCTCAGTTGGTAGAAAAGTGCTATATACACTGCTCAAAAAAATAAAGGGAACACTTAAACAACACAATGTAACTCCAAGTCAATCACACTTCTGTGAAATCAAACTGTCCTTAGGAAGCAACTGATTGACAATCAATTTCCACATGCTGTTGTGAAATGGAATAGACAAAAGTGGAAATTATAGGCAATTAGCAAGAACACCCAATAAAGGAGTGGTTCTGCAGGTGGTGACCAAGCGCACTTCTCAGTTCTATGGCTTCCTGGGCTGATGTTTTGGTCTTTTGAATGCTGACGGTGCTTTCACTCTAGTGGTAGCATGAGACGGAGTCTACAACCCACACAAGTGGCTCAGGTAGTGCAGCTCATCCAGGATGGCACATCAATGCAAGCTGTGGCAAGAAGGTTTGCTGTGTCTGTCAGCGTAGTGTCCAGAGCATGGAGGCGCTACCAGGAGACAGGCCAGTACATCAGGAGACGTGGAGGAGGCCGTAGGAGGGCTACCTCTGCCTTTGTGCAAGGAGGAGCACTGCCAGAGCCCTACAAAATGACCTCCAGCAGGCTACATCTAATTTATTATAATATAGCCTGGAATCTAAACTGTTGAAGTGAAACAATGGTGAAACAGGGTATTCCAGGCTAGACAGAGTAGGGGTTGAAAACACACCAATTCTTCTACTGTCTTTCATAAATATCATTACTATCTCTCCTTGACTGTATCTCTGAGTGACTCATTACTGAAAACTGAGTGTCGTCCTCAGACGAGCGACTCTCTTCCTCATGACCTCAGATCGTTAAATGATTTGTCTCAAAATGACTTTGCTTGAGTCAAAAATAGACATTTTAAAAGACTTGTGAAAGCTTTTGAGTGATCAAAAAGAAATTCACTGGATATAGAGTTCTTATGTGGCCTACCCATTAATGCTTTTACAAATGTGAAAAGGAGTGTGGGTCAGGGTGTTTAGGGGAAGGATCAAAGTTACTTTGAGAGAAAAGGCCTAGATCACATTAGGCTACCATTACAACCCACCCATGGCATATAAAATGAGTGTACAAAACATTAGGAACACTGCTCTTTCCATGACAGACTGACCAGGTGAAAGCTACGATCCCTGATTGATTTCACCTTTATTTAACCAGGTAGGCTAGTTGAGAACAAGTTCTCGGCGACCTGGCCAAGATAAAGCAAAGTAGTGCGACACAAACAACAACACAGAGTTACACATGAAATAAACAAGCGTACAGTCAATAACACAATAGAAAAAAAAGAAAGTCTATACAGTGTGTGCAAATGGCGTGAGGAGGTAAGGCAATAAATAGGCCATAGTAGCAAAGTAATTATAATTTAGCAGATTAACACTGGAGTGATAGATGAGCAGATGATGATGTGCAAGTAGAGATACTGGTGTGCAAAAGAGCAGAAAAGTAAATAAAAACAATATGGGAATGAGGTAGGTAGATTGGGGGGGGGGGCTATTTACAGCTGCAACAATCGGTTAGCTGCTCAGATAGCTGATGTTTAAAGTTAGAGAGGGAAACTTCAATTAATGTAGATGAAGAGAAGGTGACAGGTTAAAGAAGGATTTTTAAGCCTTGAGACAATTGAGACATGGATTACTTGTGTGCCATTCAGAGGGTGAATGGGCAAGACAAAATATTTAAGTGCCTTTGAACTGGGTATGGTAGTAGATGCCAGGTGCACCGATTTGAGTCTGGTAGAACTGCAAAGCTGCTGGGGGTTTTTTCACGCTCAACAGTTTCCTGTGTGTATCAAGAATGATCCACCACCCAAAGGACATCCAGCCAACTTGACACAACTGTGGGACGCATTGGAGTCAACATGGGCCAGCATCCCTTTGGAACGCTTTCAACACCTTGCAGAGTCCATGCCCTGACGAATAGAGCCTGTTCTGTGGGCAAAAGGGGTGCAACTCAATATTAGGAAGGTGTTCCTAATGTTTTGTACATTCAGTGTATAGTAGCCTACCAAAACAAACATACGAAAATGTGGGACACAACTAAACAATTAAAAGAGCTGTACTTTACCAACTAGAACATGTTTGGTAGTACCAAATCCTTGTCATGTGCCTGTGATGTTTAAGGTAATAATCAACGTTCTCCACATTCGTCGTAAGAACGTTTCAATAAGAGGTGTTATATTGACCCTCAGTGGCCGTAGGCGGTACTGCCGGCATAATGTTGTCACAAGGGAATATGATAAACTGAAGGTTAAGACATCCATACAGGGGGACAGTTGCATACTGACTGGGATGTCAGTTATATATGTGTGGGTTATATATTCACATGTTGTTCCTCTATAAAGAGCACATAAGGCATCTTATATTGTTTGGGTGCTATCTCAGAAAGAACAGAATAGCCTCATTTTGGTTCCTCTGTGAAAGACTAAAAGAAACATGATTTGCCCTGCAGATAATTATTTCTATGCCTGCATACACAACAGGCCAACTTGTAATTCAAATTCTCACAACACATCTGTATCTGTTATAGTGTATAACAAGTATGCAGGATTGAGCCTGTCTATTAGCCCATTTTGGCCACCTAACAAGACACAGTCATGCATAATTAACCTGCTCCATTGAACTCAGACCCCCAACAAATACACAGCATGTGTTCCACATAAATAATACATGCCTTTTAATGAGAAAAAAAATCAAGAACACCTCATCAACAAAGCCTTTCAAAAGGACAAACAAATGGTTTCAGTTACTCAAAATGGCCAGACTAATATCTAGTGCACAAGACCTGAGATAATAGCTTTCATATACTGTATGCACTGGTTAAAACATAAAAGCCTGAGCTACAACAATCTCTCTCACAAAAGCTCCTCTACTCCACTAGGTGGCAGGTGGAGCTAAATCAAGCGCCGTAGCATCCCTACACAAGGTGCTCATGAGTTCTGCCTTCCAATTATGTGTTATTCTACAGGGACCTGGCTCTGAGAGCTGCCTCCCGGAGTCTCACACCTGCCTGCTTCCCTCCTCAACTAACCAAAAGCAGCATCCCACAATGCACCACCTTTCCCTTCAGTGAGGACACGACTGCTTGCACCGTATGCACATATGCCTCATGTTCAAAAACCAACATCATGCTTCATCGACTAACCTTTATCATGGTACCCCTATAGGGTTACACTACTGATGGGAGGGGGGGGGTTAACCCTATAGGGGTACCAAATGGCCAGCAGATGCTTATGCATCTTGAGGATCACTGATATTTTGGCATTATTTGTAAGGTCACAAAACAAAATGTATTGATATTTGTGCCTATAAATCTCTGACGCAAACGTCCAAGGTGCTATTAGGCCACATAGAACCTAGAAACACAAGCATTCCGCTGCACCCGCGATAACATCTGCAAAACTGTGTACGCCACCAATCAACTTTGATTTTATTTAGCAACAGGAACCAAACCGAAACAGCTCATACTATTGCCTACTCTCTCTGTCGACAAATCCCTGAGATGCTATTGTCTAGAATTATATAAAGAAGGATGGAACAATTATCTAATGTACATCATTATACTGTTGGACATAACCCTATAATCAAATGAATGAGCAGGATAGACCTTTCTGTGTACTGCAGTGTCTCTTGTACGCCAGTAGAATTGTTTCATCCGTCCTTACTTATCTAATTTTAGGCCATTGTTTACAGAGAGCCGCAGAGAAACACTGCATTGTTTGCCGGGGGGAGGGGGGGCATGATGGAATCACTGCTCAAAGTACATTAAAATGGAAGGCGGCGTCGAGGTGACTTTAGCTCCTAATTAAAAACAGATGTGTCCATTTAATAGTCTTAATACTTTGAGGGAGAGAGACAATCACTGCAGAAATATCTATTTGCCTCATTAAATCGACAGGCTTGATCATGATGGGGAGGAGAATAATGAATTAAGACAGACATGTTTACCAGGTTGTTTAAATAGTATTTGCCAGAAGAAAGAGAAGATCTAAATAGACTGTTGTTGTGTTGCACAGATTATTGGCTATTTAAGTGATGAAGTGACACGATGAATGGCAAGGAGTAAACTAGGAGCAGAATGGCAGTGAAACCTTATTATGGACAAATTCTATATCAATCACAGTATAGATAGCTTGAACGTCAGTTAAACGAAACAACGGTAACGCTTTATTTGGATAGTCCCAGTAGATGGTTTGTAGATGTTCAGTAGATGTTCAATAACTGTCAACAACATTTCAACAAACTATCCACGAAGGCTAGCCCTAACCTTAACCCTTATCCTAACCCTAAACTTAACCCTTAGCCTAACCCTAGCCCTAACTTGAACCCTTACCCCTATTCTAACCCTAACCCGAACCGTAACCTTAGCGAGCATTTGCTTATCAACAGATAGTTTGTTGATAGTGTGACCATCTGTAGATCTACGTGGCATATTCTATGTGGGACTATCCAAATAAAGTGACTGAAACAACTTCAAATTCAGTTTACTGTGGAATCCTCCCCTTATCATTAGAAAAAGACCAATGCGATAGTGTCAAGACAAAGCTAGAGATTATGTTTGAAAAAGTTCTCCACTACAGTATGTAATGGTGTTATATCCAAACATAAACATTTCACTAGTAGTACAGTAGCTGTTTGTGTCTATCCACACCACACATACAGTGGGGCAAAAAAGTATTTAGTCAGCCACCAATTGTGCAAGTTCTCCCACTTAAAAAGATGAGAGAGGCCTGTAATTTTCATCATAGGTACACTTCAACTATGACAGACAAAATGAGAAAAAAAATCACATTGTAGGATTTTTTATAAACTTTATTTGGCAAATTATGCGTGGAAAATAAGTATTTGGAACAAGTAACAAAAGTTTATGACCAATACTTTGTATATACCCTTTGTTGGCAATGACAGAGGTCATTTGGCAGTTGGTGTGAAAACACCTTCACAAGGTTTTTCACACACTGTTCTCGGTATTGGCCGCATGTCACCTCCATGGCAGGATCTCCTCTAGAGCGATGTGACTCGGTCTTGGGGCTGTTGCTGTGCCAACACGGACTTTCAACTCCCTCTCCAGAAGAGTTTTCTATGGTGGTTGAGACCTGGAAGAGACTCTGGCTAGGCGCCACTCCAGGACCTTGAAATGCATCTCTATACCGAAGGCACTCCTTCGGTTGCAGAAGCCTGAGCAAGGTGTGTCCAATGATCGGAATTGCACATTTTGTCATCTCCGCAAATATGAGCACCAAGGACACGTTCCGATCGTTACGAGAGTAAGCCGCTGCTAAAAAGGAAGGAGCAGATCTTAGCATCCAAAAAGTCTCACGTTTATTACATGGCGCCCCATTACGACCTCATTTACCTTTACAACCGTATTCAAGTCGTCGTCTGGTCCTTTTGCAGAAAAAAACAGCCCCAAAGCATGATGTTTCCGACCCCCATGCTTCACAGTAGTATGGTGTATCTTTGGATGCAACTCAGCATTCTTTGTCCTCCAAAACACGACGTTGAGTTTTTTACCAAAAAGTTATATTTTGTGTTCATCTGACCATATGCATTCTCCCAATCTTCTTCGGATCATCCAAAAGCTCTCTAGCAAACTTCAGATGGGCCTGGACATGTACTGGCTTAAGCAGGGGGACACGTCTTGCACTGCAGGATTTGAGTCCCTGGCGGCGTAGTGTGTTACTGATGGTAGGCCTTTTTACTTTGGTCCAGCTCTCTTCAGGTCATTCACTAGGTCCCCCGTGTGTGTCTGGATTTTTTGCTCACCGTTCTTGTGATCATTTGACCCCACGGGGTGAGATCTTGCGTGGAGCCCCAGATCGAGGAAGATTATCAGTGGTCTTGTATGTCTTCCATTGCCTAATAATTGCTCCCACAGTTGATTTCTCAAACCAAGCTGCTTAACTATTGCAGATTCAGTCTTCCAGCCTGGTGCAGGTCTACAATTTTGTTTCTGGTGTCCTTTGACAGCTCTTTGGTCTTGCCATAGTGGAGTTTGGAGTGTGACTGTTTGAGTTGTGGACAGGTGTCTTTTATACTGATAACAAGTTCAAACATGTGCCATTAATACATATATATATATATATAGTGGAGGACAGAGGAGCCTCTTTGGTCTGTGAGAGCCAGAAATCTTGCTTGTTTGTTAGGTGACAAATACTTATTTTTTATTTTCCACCATAATTTGCAAATAAATTCATTAAAATCCACAATGTGATTTTCTGGATTTCTTTTCTCATTTTGTCTGTCATACTGAAGTGTACCATATGATGGAAATTACAGGCCTCTCTCATCTTTTAAGTGGGAGAACTTGCACAATTGGTGGCTGACTAAATACTTTTTTGCCCCACTGTAGGTGTAGAACAATGTTACAGAAATCATATCACAGACTGTTTTGTCGTGTACTGCCAGGTCACCTCATTGAGAGTTTGAGTATGACATGCGTGACATATCAGATTAGATTTAAGTTGTATAGACATGCAGTAGATAACTTAAATCTACTCGACACATCAAGTCTGTGTGATGGGACAAAGATGTGTCTGGACACTTCAGCCTTGTTCAGGATCTACTGTCATATTCAATCAGATCTGTGCACTGTACCAGCCTCCACTGACGTCCGCCCAAGCCTCCAGGAGGGATCAAAGAGTGAGTGGCATCGTGGCACTCCAGAAAACCTCTCAGAGCCTCTATGGTACTGTTCGTATTTGTTAAACACCTAGCACAGCTTTAACAGTATGGGCTTATTTGAAGTACAGTAGAGGTTGTTCCTTTGTCACAGATATTCATGGTTTTACTGAAAGGAGTTGGCACCAGCACTTTATTATATTTTTCATAAGCTGAAATAAAAGATCCCAGACATTTTCCATATGCAAAAAAAGTGTATTTCTCTCAAATMTTGTGCACAAACTTGTTCACATCCCTTTCAGTGAGCATTTCTCCTTTGCCAAGATAATCTATCCACTTGGTAGTTGTGGCATATCAAGAACCTGATTAAACAGCATGATCATTACACAGGTGCGCCTTGTGCTGGGGACAATAAAAGGCCACTCTAAAATGTGCAGGCATGAGCTACGGACAACGAACACAATAGCATTTTATCGATGGCAATTTGAATAGAGAGATACCGTGATGAGATCCTGAGGCCCATTGTCGTGCCATTCATCCGCCGCCATCACCTCATGTTTCAGCATGATAATGCACAGCCCCATGTCATAAGGATCTGAACACAATTGCTGGAAGCTGAAAATATCCCAGTTCTTCTCTGGCAGGCATACTCACCAGACATGTCACCCAATGAGCATGTTTGGGATGCTCTGAATTGACGTGTACGACAGAATGTTCCAGTTCCCGCCAATATGCAGAAACTTCGCACAGCCATTGAAGAGGAGTTGGACAACATTCCGCAGGCCACAATCAACAGCTTGATCATCTCTATGTGAAGGAGATGTGTCGCACTGCATCAGGCAAATGGTGGTCACACTAGATACTGACTAGTTTAATGATCAACTTCCCTACCTTTTTTTGAAGGTTTCTGTGACCAACAGATGCATATCTGTATTCCCAGTCATGCGGAATTGATAGATTAGGGCCTAATTCATTCATTTCAATTGACTGTAACTCAGTAAAATCTTTGAAATTGTTGCATGTTGCACTTGTATTTTTCTTCATTATATATAAATTCAATTGTTGCATAAGATGTTTAATCAGAACACTTGATGTCGGCCTCAAAAGCTTGGTTAAACACTTTTCGGCTTGGGCAATATAACAAGATGTTTGTCCTGTCCATTGAGCATTTTTAATCAAAAGTAAACACGAGGTAAGTAAGCAATAAAAAATGCTTTCTATGGAAATATAACACTAAATCATATATCTTACAATGAATTTGCAGTGGCAAGAAAGAAGGCCACACTGCTGAGGCTGATGATGAATTAGTTGGTGGAAATTATGAGATAATTGGCACTGGATGGATCTGCTGTGTGAACAGGAAAATAAAAAGACCCAGAGGGGCAGAGTGATCTCACGAAAAAGGAGGTGGGGGGGGGGGGTCTCCCTGGAGTCACTCTCACAAGGGGAGCGAGGGAGAAATGGAGGGAGCGTCTGCTACAGAGACAAAGTCAAGAGTAACCCACTCAGGTGACATCAAAGGAAGACCAGGGAGCATAGAAAGAGAGAGGGAGGGGAGGGGTGAGGAAGAGTCCATCTAACAAAGCAGGAGGGGATCAGGGGATGAGGGGTTGGCGGTATTGTGCATTGTGTGGACTAGACATGCCGTTCCCTGGGGAAGGGCCTATAGGCGCACAGGACCCTGACTGAGACACTTCGTTAGCAGGACTGTGTACGTAGGGACTGGGATAGTGCCTGGGGGGTAATTATTATTATTAACGCAATGTGCCCCGATAGTCCCCATTCCCCACTAGCACAGAACAGACACACATAGGGGTCCAATGAGAGTGTCCCATAAGGGCAGCAGGTGGGCCGGCGAGGCGCTAATATCTGGGCTAATACTGGCTGTAAAGTGCGGCTAATGGCAGTGGTGGGGGACACAGAGGTGACACTGGGGGGACGTSTCAGACTCAGGCCGTGTGGGGACAGGGCCTCAGGTTGTAATTAGTAGCCYGTGAAAACACAGCTCACCAGAGGAGCAGGGAGAGGTAAACYGGGACACCAGGGTCTCAGCAACAATAATAATTATCAATCACCAAAACAATCAACCCAGGATATTCTATTAGACAAGCTATCACTGCCACCACTGACCCACTGATTCAGCCATGTGGTTAGGCCAGGGCCTCAGGGCTAAAGTCAGTTGCATCCAGGAAGATAATGTAGAAGAAGGCATGGATTTTTTGCCATGCCGATTTATTTAATATTTTAAAACAGTTTGGGACATCATAGGAACATCAGGGAACACAATTTGTGTYATGTCAGGGAACTAACCATGGAAACTCAAACATTTTATTGTCCACATTTTATAGAATGTCATATGTTCTGCAGTGAAATGGTACTTCACAGCTTTGCCGATATCATTTAGATGAATGCTGAACAAAACGGGCCCTAAATTGGAGCCTTGGGGAACCCCCTTTCTAATATTAATTTGAAACCCTCACATCGTACGTACATCTCCATAGTAAATAATTCTGATTGTGCGCGACAAAATACTGTTTTATTCGAGATTCATTGAAGCAAGCAACTTTGGACCACTATTTACCATTGAGTAGAGCTGGTTGGTGTTGTATTCTTTGAATAAGTAGAAGTATCAGCAGAAAAAGGAAAGAGAGCATTGTCAATGTCAAGTATACAGTTAGAGTATGAAAATGAGACCACACCCAAGATGTCAAAACAAAGGAACAACATTGAAATATTCAGAAGGCCTCTCTGCCCTTACCTTAAGAACCTTAAGAACCAATATGCTTCCATGAACCATAGTTCAAATGTTATTATGTATATATTACTTTACTCAAACCACTGAGAAAAATAGATTGAGTCTATTTGTGAAAGGGAACTGACAAACAAAAGAATACAGGAAACCACATCCCACTGCGACTTCACGCACGGCTGTTACAGAGTATCTAAAGTGGACCTCTCGCTGCATGGAGCCCAGGGCAGGGGCTGATGGCAGATCTCGGGGGAGCCATTAGCGCGTGGATCGGCGGTGGAGCACGGGGGGGAGATAGCACAAGTCATGGGAGAGCGCCGGAAAACTCACAACACACTAACAACACCTGTCACCCCTGCACCTAATGAGAAACACAATTAGCAATTAACGGTGTGATCTGTCAGTGCTAATACCTGCCTCCCAGTACTCACACACACTGAGCCGTATCTCCTTCATCAGCACAGACACACATACAGGTAGGGAATGAACCCAAACAAGCAGA
>NC_036845.1:14036802-14067996 GCF_002910315.2 Salvelinus sp. IW2-2015
CTACTACTTTCAAACAAAGCAACAACGCAGCCACTGCTAGCTAGCCTATTTCCATCCAGCCCGCAGTAACTAGTATATCATTTTAGTCAATAAGATTTTTGCAAAACTAAGTTAACTTTCTGAACATTCGAGACCGTGTAGTCCACTTGTCATTCCAATGCTCCTTTGGCATTAAGCGTAGCCTCTTCTGTAGCCTGTTCAACTATGTGTCTGTCTATCCTGTTCCTCTCTCCTCTCTGGCACAGACGAATACCAAACGCTTCCGAATCTCACCGCCGTGCCGCTGCTCTCCTAACCTGGTGGTCCCAGCGCGCACGACACGTGGAGTTTCCAGGTCTCAGGGCAGCCTCTGGAAATTGCCGATCTGGGCGGCCAACAAGGAGAAGTTCATCTCAGCTATGCTTCCCTCCAGTCCCTCGACTTCTTGGCCTGACGGAAACATGGATTACCACTGATAACACTGCCTACTCCTACTGCTCTCCTCCTCGTCTGCCCACGTGTTCTTCGGCACACACCCGAGAGGCTTCTGTCAGCGGGTGGTGCACTGGATCCTCATCTCTCCCAAGTGTGGACATTCTCTCTTTCTCCCCTGACCCATCTGTCTATCGTCTCCTTTGAATTCCCATGCTGTCACGTTACAGCCCTTTCAAGCTAACATCCTTATCATTTATCGCCCCCTCAGCAGGTTCCCGTGGAGAGGTTCATCATGAGCTTGACGCCTCTCGATAAGTTCCTTTCCTGAGGATGGCTCCCCTCTCACAGTGCTGGGTGACTTTAACCTCCCACGTCTACCTTTGACTCATTCCTCTCTGCTCCTTCTTTCCACTCCTCTCCTCTTTTGACCTTCAGACCCTCTCAACCTTCCCCCCCTTACTCACAGGCAGGCAATACGCTTGACCTCATTCTTTACCTAGATGCTGTTCTTCCACTAATCTCATTGCAACTCCCCTCCAAAGTCCTCCGACCACTACCTTGTATCCTTTTCCTCTTCGATCTCATCCAACAGTTCCACACTGCCCTACTCGGAATGGTATCGCGCCGTCCCAACGCTCGCTCTCTTCCTCTCCCCCCGCTACTCTTCTCCTCTCCATCCTAATCAAATCTCTTCCCTCTGCTCAAACTCCTTCCAACCTATTCTTCCTGAGTTCTGCCCTCCTCAACCCTCCCTCTCCATCCCTTTTGCATCCTTTGACTCTCTAATGTCCCCTATCCTCCAGGCGGCTCGGTACTCCCCTCCTGCTCCGTGGCTCGACGACTCATTGCGAGCTCACAGAACAGAGCTCCGGGCGCGAGCGGAAATGGAGGAAACTCGCCTCCCTGCGGACCATGGCATCCTTACTCCCCTCCTCTCTAAACATTCTCACTCTTCTGTCCCTCTGCTGCAAAGCCAAATTTCTACCACTTCTAAATTCAGCATCTGCCTGCTAACCCTAGGAGGAAGCTATTTGCCACCTTCTCTCCTCCCTCCTGAATCCTCCTCCCCTCCTCCCCCCTCCTCCCTCTCTGCTGATGAACTTCGTCACCAATTTTTGAAAAGAAGGTCGACCCCGACATACGATCCTCCGTTTGCTAAGGTCAAACGACACGCTGGTTCTGCTCACACTTCCTAACCCTGTGCTTTGACCCGTCTTTCTCCCCTCTCTCTCCAGAGAAAGCTCGCGTCCTTGTGACGGCCGGCCCGCCCAAGCAACTGCCCGCTTGACCCTATCCCCTCCTCTCTTCTCCAGACCATTTCCCGGGAGACCTTCTCCCTACCCTCAAACCTCGCTCATACAACTCATCCTTGACCGCTGGCATGTCACGTCCCTTCCGTCTTCAGCAGAGCGAGAGTTGCACCCCTTCTGAAGAAAACCTACACTCGATCCTCCGATGTCAACAATACTAGACCAGTACCTTCTTCTTTTCTCTCCAGAACTCTTGAACGTGCCGTCCTTGGCGAGCATCTTCCTGCATCTCTCTCCAGAATGAGCCTTCTTGAATCCAAATCAGTCAGGTTTCACCAGACTAGTCATCATCAACCTGAGACTGCACTTCTCTGTGTCACGTGAGAGGCGCTCCGACTGCTAAAAGCTAACTCTACTCTCCTCTGCTCGCATCCTTCCTAGACGCTATCGGCTGCCTTTGATAGCTGTGAACCATCAGATCACTCCTAACTCTCACCCCTCTCCGAAGCTGGGCAATCTCAGGGCGGCCTCACGGCTTGGATTGCGTCTAAACGCTGACAGGGTCGCTCCCTTACCAGGTGGCCTGGGAGAAATCTGTCTCCGGCACTCACGTGCTCTCACCACTGGTGTCCACCCAGGGCTCTGTTCTAGGCCCTCTCCTATTCGCGTGCATAAGAACACCAAGTCAGCGTTGGCCTCGGTATATCTCTCTCAACATGGTCTCTCCTAATCATTTGCTATGCCAGAACGACACACAATTATCTTCTCCTTTCCCCCCTCTGATAACCAGGTCCGCGTGAAATCGCATCTCTGCATGTCTGGCAGACATATCATGTGGGGATGACGGATCACACCGTCAAGCTGAACCTGCGGCAAGACGGAGCTGCTCTTCTCCCGGGGAAGGACTGCCCGTCCATTGATCTGCGCCATCCACGGGAGAACTCCCAATGTGTACCTCCGTGCCCGAGGAGTGCTAAGAACGCTTGAGGCGTGATCCTGGACAACACCGCATGTCGTTCTCAACTAACATCAAGGTGGTGACCCGTTCTATAGTAGGTCATGCTCACACGATTCGCAGAGTACGACCCTGACCTCACAGCAGGAAGCGGCAGCAGGTCCTAAATCCAGGCACTTGTCATACTCCCGTACTGGATTACAGCAAACTCGCTGTTGGCTGGGGCTCCCTGCCTGTGCATTAAACCCCTAGCAAACTCATCCAACGCCGCGCCACGTCTGGTGTTCAACTTTCACATAGATCTCTTCACGTCACCCGGAGGCCGCTACTCCGCTCTCTCCCACTGGCGTTCCAGTTGAAGCCTCCGCAATCCGCTACAAGACCTATGGTGCTTTGCCTACGGGAGCTGTGGAGGGGAAACGGCACCGGTCTGTCGTACCTTGCAAGGCTCCTGATCAGGCCGCCCTACACGACCAACGAGAGGGCAGCTTGCGTTCATGGCCAACGCGCGTCTGGCCTGCTCGCCTCCCTACCCTCTGAGGAAATACAGTTCATCCGCTAGCCCAGTCAATAACTGTATTCGGCTGCTCAGGGGGGGGGGGGGGGGTGGGGGGGGGGCGGGGGGGAAGGTGGGGGGGGGGGGAGTGGCACCGCGTCAATGGTGGAACAAACTCCCTCACTGACGCCAGGTCAGTCGCGGAGGAGTCCAATCAACCAACTTCCGGAGACACCTAGAAACCCACCTCTTTAAGGAATTACTAGGATAGGATAGAGAGGTAATCCTTCTAACCGCCACCCCCCTAATAAAAGAGTTAAGATGCACTCACTTGTAAATGGTTGTTCCACTTGGCCCATATCATAAGGTGAATGCACCAATTTGTAAGTCGCTCTGGATAAGAGCGTCTGATAAATGACTTAAATGTAAAGTAAATGTAATAAATGAGTATGTCGATAGTCAACATTATTAAAGTTGCATTATTTAGAAGTAGGCATTGTTTTAAGTGACTAGTGATCCATTTCATGAAAGTGTCCAGTGATTGGTCTCAAATGTAGGAAAGCAGCCTCTCTGAGTTAGTGTTGCTGGTTTAGCCAGCAGTCTGAGCGGCCTTGAGATATAAGCTGCTTTTAAATCTCTCGGTCCCACGCTTAATAGTAACATGCAATAAGTAACAGAGGACCCTGCATTAGGGTGAATTAGGAACTAACGCAAGCAAGGAGGCTAGGAGTACGTGGCAGCTTTTGTAATACCTAGTTCATAAATCTAAGCGAAGGTAGCGGGTGGTGTCTAAGGTATGTAATTTGGGAAAACGAATAAGCTTTGTTTCAATGGTAAAACAGAGCAAGCCAGATTGAAGAATTCGCAGGCTATTGGAGAGACGGGAGCAACCGACCTTCTCTTTGGCGACGCCGGCGGCTGCTTCAGGACCTGCTTTGAACCGTCTGCATCACGGTCTCGGTCCGCATGGCGCTGACCGACCGTACTCAGCTCACCAGCAACACTGCTCCTCCCTCACTAGGCAGTGGGGGATCACCTACACGACACACGTGCGCGAACATGGATCACAGACAGGGTAGAGACCATCTGGCGCACCGCATTAACCACACAATAACACAAAATGTATGTGTTTAGTAAAGTTTTGCCTGTCGATTTCTGGAGCTCACCTTGTTAAGCGGCAGAGGTCTTGAACTCTTCCTCTCGGTATCCTGCACGTAGGCGATATGCTGCCATGAAGTGGGCTCCGTGGTTCATAGGAGATGGGGCCTAGCAGCTCCAAGGATCTGCTGACGCAATTCTGAGAGAAAGAGGAAAGAATGGAGCACTCTAATACGCAGTGTCAGAAAATAAGACCGGCCGACGGGCAAGTGGACGATCCAATCCTCCTTTCAACAATGTTATGGTCGCTTGGGGAAACCCAGCATGTTGTGCAGAGCTTTTGTTCCAGTCAAGTGCTAATATTCCTTCAGTCCGAGATCCTCAAATCAGGAGTACTGGGCTGAAACAAAAAGACTGCACACCCTGTAAAAGGGTGCCCAGGAGAGGATAGTTTACGAGCTAGTAGGCATAAGCATTGTGCTGCACCACTATAACACTGCTACGGGTACACTACCATAAAAAAAGGTTTTAGATTGATTATATTGGAAGAACACTGATACGAGGTATCTTTTCACAGTATCGTGGCCCGTCGACGCCGACACTGAACTGGGTAAAAAGAGGGCCAAGAGGCTATTATCAATATGCCATATTCAGCCCCAGTTTTCCAGCAAGCTATGGGGATGAGATAGAGCCAGAGCAGCTCAGTACAGCTTGGTTAATTGGGCTGCGCCTGAGTACGATTCAGTAAAATGTGAAAAGAGCTTAGGTCAGGGTGTAGATGCAGGACCTTGGTGGAATAAATCCAGGGTTGATGTATGGAAGGTGGAATGCAGAGAGGCGGCGGCCCTGGCCGGTCAGAGCTGTCAGGACCCTGGTACAGGACGCTCCACAGCAGGGTTGACCGAGGACATGATGGTGTGGAGGATGGACGAGGAATCCCTTGAGCGGAGGCCCTAGACCGCCAGGATGCTTCTGGTCCACACTCGACCTGCAGCTGAGAGGAGAGATAGGACGTGGAGATACAGTCGCTATATGAAAGTCTGCACACCCCTTGCAGTCTTCACGTTATACATGCCTAAAAATTGCAACTGAAAAAGGGGGATTACATAGAAGTCTTTTTGCCACCTACCAACATACACAACCTACTCCACATTTTCAAGAGTTAAAGAAAACATGATAGAAACATTAACAAACTTAATAAAAAAATGTAAAAGGAAGATGTATGATTGGTATGTTCCTCACAGGACCCCCAGAGTTAACATTTGGTGGAAAACCAATGGCAGCCATTTTGTTTTGTAATGTCACAACTCAGAAATGTGGACGGGAGACATGATGGACAGCAATATTAAAACCTTGTCTCTACATTTCAAGCAGATTTCCAAGTCCGGACTGAGACTGGACTATTCAGGAACATCACCACCGTCTTCGAACCAGCCATTCTTGGTGTGTCTTTCGTTTAAAGGCTTGTGTAATGTCACAGACGTGACAAATAAGAACTCGTATCCCAAGAAGTTCAGTTTAGAAAACTAACAAATTGGGTTCCCTCTAAATTTTTTTTACCTGGGCTTTGCTCTTTCATATTTAATTTTGAGTCATGACAAACTCCCAGTCTGCCGGTGGACAAGCATACGCATAACTTGATTGCTGGCTACCACAATAGCCATGATAATAGCAATACGGTTTGGAATATTCGTCACATCAATGACCTCCCAACCAAATAATACTGAGCTTGGGCAATTTTGACAATAACAATGAAACATATGTTGCCCACTAAGTGCAAAGTTGGTACAAAGCGTATTCGAAGCAAAAGTGCTGATCCACCAAGACTTCACTAGGAATGTCCAGCACACGCAAATCCTGTGATTACAGGACAGAGTAAAAACACAGACTCATTTATACAAATACCACAAAGGATAGCAGGACGGTGATGTAAAAGAACAAACACACGTAGCTCTCTGAGAAAGAATGTAGGGAGGAATGAGTCATCAGAGTGCGTGGCAATGAAGGAGTCTTATCGACGTGTCAAATAAGTGACATTAGCATTAATCTATGCAAATATGACATGTCACCTGGTCTACCTTGGGCAAGTGCAGCGTGGCATGAACTAACGCACCTCAAACCATGGGATATCTGGGAGATGGGTCCAGTAGAGCGAGAGGAAGGGATGATGCGTCCAACTCTTGCGCAGTATAGTTAGAGATCAAATCATGGCGGGATGCACAAGGGCCATCCACTGAGGTCTGGAAGAGGGATAGTGGGGAAAGTGAATAAATTAATAGTCAGACGACACCATTTGGTATAAAAAACTAATTTGCCATAAAACAATGTCATGTTGTGCATAAGAATATACAGTAACAATGTAGATCTACAAAGGCAAATTAGGTCAAAGAGGGGGAATGTTGAAAGCGCAACTGCTGGTCAAGAGAGCCATCTGTGGCAGCATCACTCATTAAAGTGTCTTACAAACATTCCACTCTGCTACAAAGCAGATGTAAATCTATTGGCATGGATATAGTACATTAAATTAACCAAGTTCATCCTCAAAGACAAAATATTTTCACTTCAATCTAGGCTAGGTTCATGCAATTGGGCGACAAGATTTTCAAAGCGAACACTTGCAAAAATCTGCATAAAAGAATAATGCTATTTTCCCAACCAGTGGCGTTTCCACAAGCAACTGAGACTTGCTGGTGGATAAAAAAGCAGGAATGATGAAGTAGAGCACATAAAAAAGGTAACATTTTTTCTTCCTTAAAGGGATGGTTTGAGATTTTTGCAAATGAAGCCGGTTATCTACTTCCCCAAGAAAGCCAGATGAACTCGAGGATAACGGAATTTTTATGTCGGTTGAGTTTTGAGGAAGTTGCTAACTAAGCGCTAGCGCAATGAGACTGGAAGTTCTAATGGGAAAACAGCAAAGCATGCCAGATGTTCTGTAGACCTCAAGTCATTGCGACTAACGCTAGTTAGCATTGGCCACAAACTAAACATCTAAGCTTCCTTCATAACTGGATCAGAAGACAGACGTAAAAATGGATCCCACGACTTTAATGATTTCGGGGAAATAGATTAAAGGGCTTCAATTGCCACTATCCCTTTAAAATGTTCAAGTACGAATAGAAATATACAGTTCAATGTGTCACGCCTTTTCAACCGTAACCGGATGGTTTAGGTCACAAAACGGTTGCGGACCCACTATGGTTCTTGGCACATGCCACTGTAGACAACAGTTTGCAAGATGCCTATATGAAATTGACATTATTACGGAAGCAATCAATTATATTTGTCAAAATGGCAGCAAGCACCGATTAATCATGTCCACCAGAAGAAGACCAGTGATATTTTTGTAAAGGCTCACCAAGCTCGTCACCTACGTGCACTTTCACAACCTTTTGAAAGTTCCATCAACAATAACTGGATCACCTGTGCCTAATAACTGCAATGCTTTTTCTTCCGAGTCGAGGGGAGGACCACAACAAATACCATTGCGTGCTCGCAAGTTTACTTTGGTTATTTATATCAAATATTTTGCGCCATATAAATCCACATTTACTGATCACAAAAAAAGGTTCCACCATGTCGAATCAAACAAATTGGGTCCCCCGACAATTTATGAAATTTCCAACATTTCATGTTCCATTAGCCCGGTCGTGATATCAGGTCCAATGTACATGAAATGGTTGGATGGAAACCTGGTTACTGACACAATCTTGCTTGCAATTTGCTTCACACGCAGATCCGGAACAAAATTTTTACCAACTTTTACATTTCAGGTATGAGCAGAACACTTTTATCCAGAAGTGACTTACATCAGTGCATTCCACGAAGTACGGTAAGACCCTAAAACCACACACAAATCCTTCAATACAGCCACTACCATCGTCCTGTGGACGACAAAGGTAACAGTGGTGTGGTTTTATAATGGCTAACCAGTAGTGAGATGGAATGGTTGGATATGGATTGTCCTCAGCACCATTTAAAAATGCCAAGCTCTATCGGCCTATAATAAAACTAATCTCTATAGCAGTCTACCTGAAGTGTCTGTGGACTGGCGGTTTCATAGCGGTACTGCTTGAATGAGGTTATCCAGGTTCCTGACAGAGCTGCAGTGTGACCGTGAGGCACCACCCCTGCTAACTGGCTAGGTAACCTCGACAATTACTCTAGACTACACAATTATCTTGGATACAAAGACGGCTATGTAGCCAGCTAAGATCAAACAAACATATCACATATATATACTGTATTTTATACCATCTACTGCATCTTGCCTATGCCGCTCGGCTATTGCTCATCCATATACTTATATGTACATATTCTCATTCACCCCTTTAGATTTGTGCGTATTAGGTAGTTGGGGAATTGTTAGATGACTTGTTAGATATCACTGCACTGTCGGAACTAGAAGCACGAGCATTTCGCTGCACTCGCATTAACATCTGCTAACCATGTGTATGTGACCAATACATTTTGATTTGATTGGACAGATACCATCTTATTGTCACAGTATATCAAAGTAAACTGGCAGCTTCCCTGCCACGACCTCTTTGTGTTCTAATGAAATGTAATTCAGTTCAGTGTCACCTCTTCCTCAACCCTCTCTCTCACTCGTCTTCCCTCTTTCTCACCGTAGAAGCATCTGTCTCTGGAGGTGTGCATGCTGCAGTTCTTCTATGCCTACGTTCAGAGGTGAGACCCAACAGCCCTCCTCCACCTGTCTGTCGAGCGCGTTGAGCAGAGATAGCAAATATATGAGATGTTGGCGATGAAAAAATCCATGTGAATCCTCAGACAGTCGATCAGTTTGAGTTTTCCCTCTTTTGTAGTTTAGTTCATGTGATGTCATGTTCAGTTTGACGTTTTTGTACGTCAAGTGTAGAATCAAATTGATTTCATTTCGGATAAAACCCCTGAATTTCGTTACTTTGGTAGTCCAATTCATTGAGTTCTGTAGCGTTACTAAACTGTTTATTAAGGTATCTGACTTAAATTAGTACTTGACCCATCATTAGAACATTGTTTGTGACTGTATCCTGCTTGTCTGTCTATGTAGGATCCCTGTGTCCAGTCTGGTGGACAGTTGGCCATCTCTGCTGGCCCTGCTGAAGGACTCGGTACAGCTGGGGCTGCCTGCTCCTGGACAGTTCCTCATACTGGGGTTAGACCGCACACACACACACACACACACACACACACACACACACACACACACCAGCTCCCGGGTGGCGCAGCGATCTAAGGCACTGCATCTCAGTGCAAGAGGCGTCACTACTGTCCTTGGTTCGAATCCAGGCTGTATCACATCCGGCCGTGATTGGGAGTCCCATAGGGCGCCACACAATTTGCCCAGTGTCGTCTGGGTTTGGCCGGGGTAGGCAGTCATTGTAAATAAAAATTTGTTCTTAACTGACTTGCCTAGTTAAATAAAATAAATACAAATTATACCAGGCACTACCCCTAGCGATCAAGCTACCGAAGACCAGTCCATTTCAATAAGGGAAAGAAGACACAAGGATACATTTAAGCAATAAGGCCCGAGGAGGTGTGGTATATGGCCAATATACCACAGCTAAGGGGTGTTCTTACGCACCATGCAACGCGGAGTGCCTGGACACACCCCTTAGCCGTGGTATATTGGCCATATACCACAAATCCCCAGGTGCCTTATTACAATTATAATCTGCTTACTAAAGTAATTAGAGCACTTGATATACCACAGCTGTCAGCCAATCAGCATTCAGGGCTCGAACCACCCAGTTTATAATTAGCTAATCGTCGTCGGAGGAGGAGGGAGAATCTTGCAAGCTAGCTTTGACACTGTGCTGAATACTCGAATATCCAACGTGACGTTGTGAGCCTGTTGTTTGGAAGTTACAACCACAAAAGGGGAGAGCTCTGGGATTCCTTACTATAACTGCGCTTTGCAACACTCTCTGAGACTCTGCCCTCTCTCACTTCCAACATCACTCCCGTCCCCTTATCTACCCTGTATAATACGCAGCCACCAGACTAACCTATCCATCTGTCTCTTCCCCAGAGTTCTGAATGAGTTCATCCTCAAGAACCCGAACCTGGAGAGCAAGAAGGACCAGCGGGAGCTGCAGGTAAGCCTCAGTCCCATGCAAAAGGATTCACTATTATTTTATCTTAAAGATGACATAATTCACAATTCTTATCTCCTAGAAAATATAAGATAATATTCATCGAGGTAAGCCCCATCGAGGACCACTTTGGAATCAAGTGTTTTGAATAATACTTGTATGTGTTATCTTCCGGGAATACAATGTACATATTGCTGAACATGTTTTTATCCAAATAAATTCAATTCAAGAGTTTCGTTCCATTATTTACCCCAGCATACCAATTAGATTGAAGCAATGTATTGGGCATGCGTTTTATTTAAGTTGTATGGTAGTATGGGTATTGTAATGAAGCCGGTATGATTATTCACTGTCTGTGTCCGTGTGTATGTGCAGGATGTGACCCACAAGGTGGTGGAGGCCATCGGAACCATCGCAGGCTCCTCTCTGGAACAGACCACCTGGCTGAGGAGGAACCTGGAGGTCAAGGCGTCGCCACAGATCACGGTGGACGGGACCAGCCTGGAGCAAGACGTAGAGGGTAGGAGCGATGAGAGGACCCTGGCTGTCTGTGCTAGTTGTGTACAATATGTCAGCTTCGTGTTCATTGGGGCACCAAATTCTTATTGGACAACTCCAGGGTAGTCCCTCCCTGTTTCAGTCCTTTTTCTTCTGTTTGGTCCCTAATGAACACAACCTTAATTGGGAATGTGCCGATTTTAGAGGTGTTTCTTGTGTGACTGAATGTATGGCTGTGTTTCAATATCCACACTATCATACCACTTAGAATGACCCAATGTATTGGGAATGCATTCAAACTGGTAGGTTATGTTAGTGTGGATATTTGATCGTGCTCACGTACAGCGTGCGTCTGCATGTGTGTCTGTGCTGCGTATGATGTGTCACTAACGGTGTGTGTGTGTTTCAGATCTAATGCTCACAGTGATGGAGGCATCCAGCTTCACTCCATCAGTGTACAGCGTTCACGCCCTCACACTGCTAGCGGAGGTAAAACACCAAGCACTCTGTCTGGCCGTCTTGTCTGTCGGGGTGTGTCCGTCCATCCGTGCGTCCTCTCCACTCACGGCTAACAACAGCCTTGCTTTCTGCTGTTAGGACCCACACACGGTCTACTTGCACTCAGCTGATTTACGATCAGCTCTCCCTCCCCCAGGCCCAACCTCAATCACTATTAGCAAAGCAATAAATCCTTCCTTGGACACTGTCGCTGGTGAAGCCAAATATAACCGGAGGCACTAACTGTGCCTCTCTTGCTTTAGTGTTATAACCAGACCTTGTTTAGGCTTATGTCACTCTCATGTGACCTGTTTACTCATTGCAGTGTGTGTTTATTGGTCGGTTTATGTCTGCTGTAGTGCAAGGATGTATCTTTAAAGCAAACCGCAACGTGCACGGTTTTATAGTACTTTTTAGTCTAGTACGCTGTTGCCATGTATCCTATCTGAACAGTGCCGAGTATTGAGAGTAGGGATTGTGTGTTGTCAGGTGCTGGCCCATCTCCTAGACATGGTGTTCTACAGTGATGAGAAGGAGAGGGTGATCCCCCTACTGGTGAACATTATGCACTATGTCGTGCCCTACCTCCGCAACCACAGGTAGGGATGGACCAGCCAATACACTCCACTCCACATGCCCATGGGATCTGCCTAGGAAACACTCCCAAGCAGTATAACTAGGGCCCAGTATTTCCTGGTCTAGTCACATCTCTAATGTGCACTGTGTCTCTGTGCCCTCTTCCTTGGCAGTGCCCACAACGCCCCCAGCTACCGGGCGTGTATCCAGCTGCTGAGCAGCCTGAGTGGGTACCAGTACACCCGGCGGGCCTGGAAGAAAGAAGCCTTCGACCTCTTCATGGACCACACCTTTTTCCAGATGGATTCCTCCTGTGTCAGCCAGTGAGTTGAGAATTGTCGAGTGCGTGGGGGAGGGGACGGGGGTTGTGTATTCTTGTTATATGTGCTTCACATGATAGGATTCTATCTGACATCCTCTCCTGCATTTTCCAGTTGGAGAGCCATCGTTGATCATCTTATGACTCACGACAAGACCACGTTTAGAGATCTTATGAGTACGTTTAATTAGTAGCCTGATTCTTCTAATTGAGCATTTCTGTGTGTATATAATTTCTGTGTATAGTTATCTGTGAGGTTTTCCAGGTAAATATATGGGTAGATTTTATATTCTAACTGTTATAGCATAGTAGTTAAGGCGTGTGTGTGTCTGCAGCTCGTGTGGCGGTGGCTCAGAGCAGCTCTCTGAATCTGTTCTCTAACCGAGACGCAGAGCTGGAGCAGAGAGCCATGCTGCTCAAACGCCTGGCCTTCACCATCTACAGCAGCGAGGTGGACCAGTACCAGAAATACCTGCCTGACATACAGGGTAAACACACACACGCACATGCAGACAGGCACGCACACAAACACACAGCTTACAAACACACACACACTACTAAGACACAAACGCACACATCCTTCTGTTTTCAAATATTTACACACACACAGCGGATGGCGTATTGACTTATACGAGTGTGTGTGTTTCCCCCGTCAGAGCGGCTGGTGGAGAGTCTGCGTCTGCCCCAGGTGCCCATCCTCCATGCCCAGGTGTTCTTGTTCTTCAGAGTTCTACTGCTGCGCATGTCTCCTCAACACCTCACCTCACTGTGGCCCACCATGATCACCGAACTGGTGAGAGACGCTAGAGCACGCTACAAAACACACGCCGCAACAACAAAAAAACGGACGCGCTTAGTCAGACACAAGCGACAACTGCCGATGAACAGCCTGATGAAGGCCTACGCCCCAAAACACCTCTGCGTTTGTTTGTCCTGCTGTTTATAAATATTTCGATAGAATTTCCTAGAATCAACGTCGGCTTTTTAAGTAAAGTAATGGGTGTCTTGATTGGATAAGTAAGCCCCGCTGTTGTTCTCACAATACTTTGTTGTGGCTATCATCCCCTTTTGTCTCAAACTACTGTACTATAGATCGTTGACCAAGATAATAGATTGTTATATATAACCCTAACAGTGTGTGGCTCTTCTCCTATTTACTTACCTATGTATTTCCTCCTTCTCAGGTTCAGGTCTTTTTACTCATGGAGCAGGAGCTTACTGCAGACGAGGACATGTCAAGGTAACTGTCAATCCACCAAATGGGAGTGGACATGGATTAATACATGGCAATGAGAGAATGTGTGTTTTTCCTGCCGTAGATATTATGTGACCTGATGATGATGGATTGGATTGATTGAGTTTCAGGTGCTCAACGCACTTTAGATTGTACGGTGGGGAATACTTCCGCTGCCAATGTGTATCTTCAACCTGGGTGACTTTGTAGGGCTGGTTTCCTGGACACAGATTAAGAGTAGACCTGAATTTAAAAGCATGTTCAATGGAGATTCTCCGTTGGAAGTGCGTTTGAGTCCAGGGCTAGGTTTAATCTGTGTCTAGGAAACTGGTCCGTTCCATCTGAGTCTATGCTGTGTGTATGCGTTGGGTCATGTTTCCATCTGGGTTTGACCTGTAGGACGTCGGGTCCATCGGTGGCTGGCCTGGAGACCACCTACTCTGGAGGGAACGGTTTCTCCACCTCCTATAACAGCCAGCGCTGGCTCAACCTCTACCTGTCTGCCTGCAAACTGCTGGACCTGGCCCTGGCCCTGCCCTCAGAGAGCCTGCCCCAGTTCCAGATGTGTGTACTAACCCACTACTCCTGCCTGGATTCATACACTCACATACAGTACATTTATCTGAAGACTGTAGTGCACACTGCACTCTTTCCTTTAGATTGTTTGGAAGGTATAAAAGGTTTAAGCGCAGATTGTGTTTCATAACACATGAAAGTATGTTGCGTCACTTTTACCCAAAGAGGTCCTCAAGCCTTTTCACACTATCGTACAGAACGAAATCATTCAGTGATGGCTCATATATTTTCCTGTCACTTTGTCCTTTCCGTCATAAATTGTGTGTGTTTTGCTCAGAGGTGTGAAAAGGTTTATGTGTGTAATATTTGGGCATTGGTTGCGTTCTTTCCCAGGTACCGCTGGGCCTTTATCCCCGAGGCATCTGATGACTCGGGCCTGGAGGTGAGACGACAGGGGACCCACCAGAGAGAGTTCAAGCCCTACGTTGTCCGACTAGCCAAGCTGCTGAGGAAACGAGCCAAGGTAACTGCTCTGGTCCACCTTCAGAGCAACATAACGCAAGGCTGGACATAGACACACATTAGCAAAAGTGACCAATCGCAATGACCATGGTAACTTTAGCTATTACCGACATTTGGGACAACTTAGTGTACCCCTAAGGCCAGTAGTGTAGCAGCCTGGACACAGCAGGCTGAAAATCTTTTCCGGAGGCCGTCAGTGGGCGAACATCAGCCGCAGTCCCCGCGGTGTGTTCCATGGGCCACCTGCCGGGTGGTCAAGAGTGATGGCAGTCTTTCAAGATTCAACATGTAGAATCTTGGATGAGCTTCAGGGCTAGCTTTAAACCCTTGAGCCAATCAGAGCGATAGCGCGCTTTCCCCACGTGACAACAAAAATGAAACTTGAGAAATGTAATTGTCAGCTGTGTTCCAGCATGTTTTGTACCTAATTTGGAAAAAAATTAAAATTCTGGCAGACAATCCAGTCAGATAATGGCACACCAACAAAGCACATACAGTTGAAGTCAGAAGTTTACATACACTTAGGTCGTTTTTCAACCACTCCACAAATTTCTTGTTAACAAACTATAGTTTTGGCAAGTCGGTTAGGACATCTACTTTGTGCATGACACAAGTAATTTTTCCAACAATTGTTTACTGACAGATTATTTCACTTATAATTCACTGTATCACAATTCCAGTGGGTCAGAAGTTTACATACACTAAAATTGACTGGGCCTTTAAACAGCTTGGAAAATTCCAGAAAATGATGGCTTTAGAAGCTTCTGATAGTCTAATTGACATCATCTGAGTCAATTGGAGGTGTACCTGTGGATGTATTTCAAGGCCTACCTTCAAACTCAGTGCCTCTTTGCTTGACATCATGGGAAAATCAAAAGAAGTCAGCCTAGACCTCAGAAAAAAAATTGTAGACCTCCACAAGTCTGGTTCATCCTTGGAAGCAATTTCCAAACACCTGAAGGTACCACGTTCATCTGTACAAGCAATAGTACGCAAGTATAAACACCATGGGACCACGCAGCCGGCATACCACTCCGGATGGAGACGCGTTCTGTCTCCTAGAGATGAGCGTACTTTGCTGCGACTTTTTGGAGAAATGTCTGATGGTCTGATGAAACAACAATAGAACTGTTTGGCCACAATGACCAATGTTATGTTTGGAGGAAAAATGGGGAAGATTGTAGGCCGAGAACACCATCCCAACCGTGAAGCACAGGGGTGGCAGCATCATGTTGTTGGGGTGCTTTGCTGCAGCAGGGACTGGTGCACTTCACAAAATAGATGGCATCATGAGGATGGAAAATTGTGGATATACTGAAGCAACATCTCAAGACATCAGTCAGGAAGTTAAAGCTTGGTCGCAAAAGGGTCTTCCAAATGAAGAATGACCACAAGCATACTTACAAAGTTGTGGCAAAATGGCTTAAGGACAACAAAGGCAAGGTATTGGAGTGGCCATCACAAAGCCCTGACCTCAATCTTATAGAAAATTTGTGGGCAGAACTGAAAATGCGTGCGCGAGCAAGGAGGCCTACAAACCTGACTCAGTTACACCAGCTCTGTCAGGAGGAATGGGCCAAAATTCACCCAACTTATTGTGGGAAGCTTGTGGAAGGCTACTCGAAACGTTTGTCCCAAGTTAAACAATTTCAAGGCAATGCTACCAAATACTAATTGAGTGTATGTAAACTTCTGACCCACTGGGAATGTGATGGAAGAAATAAAAGCTGAAATAAATAATTCTCTCTACTGTTATTCTGACATTTCACATTCTTAAAATAAAGTGGTGATCCTAACTGAACTAAGAAAGTACATTTTTACAAGGATTAAATGTCAGGAATTGTGAAAAACTGAGTTTAAATGTATTTGGCTAAGGTGTATGTAAACTTCTGACTTCAACTGTACATATATATTTTTTTTAAGAAACGTCCTCTCACTGTCAACTGGGTTTATTTACAGCAAACTTAACATGTGTAAATATTTGTATGAACATAAGATTTAACAACTGAGACATAAACTAAACAAGTTCCACAGACATGTGACTAACAGAAATTGAATTATGTGTCCCTGAACAAAGGGAATGGGGGGGTCAAAATCAAAAGTAACAGTCAGTATCAGGTGTGGCCACCAGCTGCATTAAGTACTGCAGTGCATCTCCTCATCATGGACTGCACCAGATTTGCCAGTTATTGCTGTGAGATGTTACCCCACTCTTCCACTAAGGCACCTGCAAGTTAACTTACATTTCTGGGGGGAATGGCCCTAGCCCTCACCCTCCAATCCAACAGGTCCCAGACGTGCTCACTGGGATTGAGATCCGGGCTCTTCGCTGGACATGGCAGAACACTGACATTCCTGTCTTGCAGGAAATCATGCACAGAACGAGCAGTATGGCTAGTGGCATTGTCATGCTGGAGGGTCATGTCAGGATGAGCATGCAGGAAGGGTAACACATGAGGAGGATGTCTTCCCAGTAACACACAGCGTTGAGATTGCCTGCAATGACAACAAGCTCAGTCCGATGATGTTGTGACACACCGCCCCAGACCATGATGGACCCCCCACCTCCAAATTGATCCCGCTCCAGAGTACAGGCCTCGGTGTAGCGCTCATTTCTTCGACGATAAGCGCAAATCCGACTATCACCCCTGGTGAGACAAAACCGCGACTCGTCAGTGAAGAGCACTTTTTGCCAGTCCTGTCTGGTCCAGCGACGGTGGGTTTGTGCCCATAGGCGACGTTGATGCCAGTGATGTCTGGTGAGGACCTGCCTTACAACAGGCCTACAAGCCCTCAGTCCAGCCTCTCTCAGCCTATTGCGGACAGTCTGAGTACTGATGGAGGGATTGTTCGTTCCTGGAGTAACTTGGGCAGTTGTTGCCGTCCTGTACCTGTCCCGCAGGTGTGATGTTTGGATGTACCGATCCTGTGCAGGTGTTGTTACATGTGGTTTGCCACTGCGAGGACGATCAGCTGTCCATCCTGTCTCCCTGTAGCGCTGTCTTAGAGGTCTCACAGTGCGGACATTGCAATTTATTGCCCGGCCACATCTGCAGTCCTCATGCCTCCTTGCAGCATGCATACGGCATGTTCACACAGATGAGCAGGGACCCTGGGCATCTTTCTTTTGGTGTTTTTCAGAGTCAGTAGAAAGGCCTCTTTAGTGTCCACAATTTTCATAACTGTGACCTATTTGGATTTTTACGAATTATCTTTGAAAGACAGGGTCCTGAAAAAAGGACGTTTATTTTATTGCTGAGTTTAATATGTGTAGTCATAGCTATATAAAGTCACAGCTCTTTGCTCATTCTGCTGTCATCTGTTTCCATCCCATAGAAGAACCCAGAGGAGGACTGTTCCCTGCGTACTCTGTCCTGGGAACCGGGCCACCTCACCCTGACACTCTACATGATCCGCAGTATGGAGCAGCTCCTCCCTTTCTTCAACCTGCTCAGCCAGGTGTTCAACAGTAAGGCCAGCAGCCGCAATGCCGCCCCCAGCCACTCTGGGCCCTCCTTCCCCAACAAGGAGGGCAAGCTGGAGAGCCAAAAAGTGTTCTGGAGCCGGGCACGGCAGAACATTGAGGAGATGGTGGAGAAAGACTTTCTAGAGGGCCTTATCAAGACGTGAACACGAGGGACAGAGGGAAATGTATTTTCCGAAGGGAAATAAATAAATTAAAAACACTAGTGAATTAAACTCATCTTGTATATAAGGGAACATATTAGGGACATAAACCATGGGAACTAAAAATAAATCAAGTTTGTACATTTTTTTTCTTCTATTTATAATGACTGTATTTTACTTTTCAAAGGCTTTTAATTATTTGTATATACAGGGCAGCTGTGAAGACTGACTGACAGTTTGTGTAAGACCTCTCTGGGACAATGTGAAGATGCTGTGCAATTCTATATTGTTGTGACTTACTGAATTAAAGACTTATCATGAGATCTACATGCCCTGTGTGTCTCGGTCTCACCCTCACCATGGACAGACACGTTATTTGAAATGGTTTGAGCATCATAGAGAGTGGAATGCACTTAAAGGTCCAGTGCAGTTGTTTTTATCTCAATATCACATTTTTGTTTAGCAATTAAGTACCTTACTGTGATTGTTTTCAATTAAAATTGTCTAAAAATAGTAATAGCTTCTTGGCAAAGAGCAATTTCTCAAGCAAGAATTTTCGCTAGGACTGTCTGGAAGTGGAGAGGGGAAAACTGAAAGCTAGCTGTTATTTGCGAAGAGGTTTGGAACTCTCTTTCTTATTGGTCTATTCACCAGTCAGGCCAAAACTCCATCCCACCAAAACAGGCTGATATTTCACACTGTCTTTTCAAACTGCTCTCACACCAAAAGTGTGTGGCAATATAAAACTGGGCTTTAACATGTTCTCTCTCATATTGTACATAAATAGTCTGATGTGGGCCATTTGTATGCATCATTTCATGTATAGGGTTGGGGATGACTAATAGAATGAATAACTAGAATGTTGACACACATTTTGGCCAGTTACATCCACCACTTTGTGAAATATGATATTAGATAGATTTGAAAAAGACCAAAACTACAATGAAATTTGTATATTAAGACTAATACATTCCTCTACAAGGTTTTGCAGCAGGAGGACTTTTTGGAAGTCTTCCTCAGGCATGAAAACATCCTCACAAAGAGTGAGCGCTTTCGTGGTTTCTTCTGTGGTTGAGAGGTAGAGTTTCTGGAAATATATACGGTACTAGGCAAGAGAGAGGGCTGACATGAACATGAATTTGTGTCTATCAAACATTTCTCTCCCAACTTTTCTGTTTACTGTAATGACTGTCCATGTTGAGGCATTGGAAGTACAGTCGTGGCCAAAAGTTTTGAGAATGACACAAATATTAATTTTCACAAAGTCTGCTGCCTCAGTTTGTATGATGGCAATTTGCATATACTCCAGAATGTTATGAAGAGTGATCAGATGAATTGCAAAGTCCCTCTTTGCCATGCAAATTAACTGAATCCCCCAAAAACATTTCCACTGCATTTCAGCCCTGCCACAAAAGGACCAGCTGATATGTCAGTGATTCTCTCGTTAACACAGGTATGAGTGTTGATGAGGACAAGGCTGGAGATCACGCTGTCATGTTGATTGAGTTCCAATAACAGACTGGAAGCTTCAAAATGAGGTTGGTGCTTGGAATCATTGTTCTTCCTCTGTCAGTCATGGTTACCTGCAAGGAAACACGTGCCGTCATCATTGCTTTGCACAAAAAGGGCTTCACAGGCAAGGATATTGCTGCCAGGAAGATTGCACCTAAATCAACCATTTGTCGGATCATCAAGAACTTCAAGGAGAGCGGTACAATTGGTGTGAAGAAGACTTCAGGGCGCCCAAGAAAGTCCAGCAAGCGCCAGGACCGTCTCCTAAAGTTGATTCAGCTGCGGGATCGCTGCACCACCAGTACAGAGCTTGCTCAGGAATGGCAGCAGGCAGTTGTGCGTGAAGTGAAGACGTTTAGAGGATGGCCTGGTGTCAAGAAGGGCAGCAAAGAAACCACTTCTCGCCAGGAAATCATCAGGGACAGACTGATATTCTGCAACAGGTACAGGGATTGGACTGCTGAGAATTTTTCTCATTTTCTCTGATGAATCCCCTTTACGATTGTTTGGGGCATCCGGAAAAAGCTTGTCCGGAGAAGACAAGGTGAGAGCTACCATCAGTCCTGTGTCATGCCAACAGTAAAGCATCCTGAGACCATTCATGTGTGGGGTTGCTTCTCAGCCAAGGGAGTGGGCTCACTCACAATTTTTCCAAAGAACACAGCCATGAATAAAGAATGGTACCAACACATCCCCCGAGAGCAACTTCTCCCAACCATCCAGGAACAGTTTGGTGACAAATAATGCCTTTTCCATTATGATGGAGCACCTTGCCATAAGGCAAAAGTGATAAGTGGCTTGGGGAACAAAACATTGATATTTTGGGTCCATGGCCAGGAAACTCCCCAGACCTTAATCCCATTGAGAACTTGTGGTCAAGCCTCAAGAGGCAGGTGGACAAACAAAACCCCACAAATTCTGACAAACTCCAAGCATTGATTATGCAAGAATGGGCTGCCATCAGTCAGGATGTGGCCCAGAAGTTAATTGACAGCATGCCAGGGCGGATTGCAGAGGTCTTGAAAAAGAAGGGTKAACWSRYKAWATWMWSWCTRTGRATCAACTTCATGTAATTGTCAATAAAAGCCTTTGACACTTATGAAATGCTTGTAATTATACTTGAGTATTCCATAGTAACATCTGACAAAAATATCTAAAGACACTGAAGCAGCAAACTTGATGAAAATTAGTATTTGTGTCATTCTCAAAACTTTTGGGCACGACTGTACATTGAAGGCCCGAGACATTCTTGATTGGCAGATTAAAATGTAAAGATTGTTTCATTTTATGTACACAGTTGAACATAACCATATACTAAAGGGGTCTTAATGTATGGAAATGCAGTAGTCATCCTCGTGGACAATCTTAGCCTGGTCCCGTGCTGCATCTGAGGCCTGGCTGTTCTTTATATATATACAGTGCCTTTGGAAAGTATTCAGATCCCTTCACTTTTTTCACATGTTTTTAGGTTACAGCCTAAATAGTTTTTTTCCCCTAATCAATCCACACACAATACTCCATAATGACAAAGCAAAATCTTATTTTTTTTTTTTTTTTTGCTAATTATCTTTAATAAAACTGATGTCACATTTACATAACTATTCAGACCCTTTACTCAGTACTTTGTTAAAGCACCTTCGGCAGCGATTACAGATTTGAGTCTTCTTGGGTGTGACGCTAAAAGTTTGGCACACCTGTATTTGGGGAGTTTCTCCCATTCTTCCTTCAAGTCCGGGCTCTGGCTGGGCCACTTAAGGACATTCAGAGACTTGTCCTGAAGCCACTCCTACGTTGTCTTGGCTGTGTGCTTAGGGTCATTGTCCTGTTGCAAGCTGAACCTTCGCCCCAGTCTGAGGTCCTGAGTACTCTGGAGCAGGTTTTCATCAAGGATCTCTCTGTACTTTGCTCCATTCATCTTTGCTTCGATCCTGACTAGTCTCCCAGTCCCTGCCGCTGAAAAACATCCCCATAGCATGATGATGCTGCTTCAATCAATCAATCAAATTTATTTATAAAGCCCTTTTTACATCAGCCGATGTCACAAAGTGCTATACAGAAACCTAGCCTAAAACCGCAAACAGCAAGCAATGCGGATGTAGAAGTACGGTGGCTAGGAAAAACTCCCTAGAAAGGCTGTCGTGACGTTGGTACCATTAATGAGATGAGGATTTTTTAATCAAATCAATTAACTATATTTACTTATTACGATGATTAAATTAATCATGTAACAATGAACTCATTAGCAATCTTGGGGCACCATGGAAAAAGTTTGTTTAATGAGTTACCGTTTCCCGAATGAACTCTAAAGATATAAATACACTACCGTTCAAAGGTTTGGGGTCACTTAGAAATGTCCTTGTTTTTGAAAGAAAAGCTAAATTGTTGTCCATTAAAATAACATCAAATTGATCAGAAATACAGTGTAGACATTGTTAATGTTGTAAATGACTATTGTAGCTGGAAACGGCAAATTTCTTATGGAATATCTACATAGGCGTACAGAGGCCCATTATCAGCAACCATCACTCCTGTGTTCCAATGGCACGTTGTGTTAGTTAATCCAAGTTTATCATTTTAAAAGGCTAATTGATCATTAGAAAACACTTTTGCAATTATGTTAGCACAGCTGAAACTGTTGTTCTGATTAAAGAAGCAATAAAACTGGCCTTCTTTAGACGAGTTGAGTATCTGGAGCATCAGCATTTGTGTGTTCGATTACAGGCTCGAAATGGCCAGAAACAAAGGACTTTCTTCTGAAACTCGACAGTCAATTCTTGTTCTGAGAAATGAATTGCCAAAGAACTGAAGATCTTGTATAACGCTGTGTACAACTCCCTTCACAGAACAGCGCAAACTGTCTCTAACCAGAATAGAAAGAGGATTGGGAGGCACCGGTGCACAACTGAGCAAGAGGAAAAGTACATTAGAGTGTCTAGTTTGAGAAGACGCCTCACAAGTCCTCAACTGTCAGCTTCATTAAATAGTACCAGCAAAACACCAGTCTCAACGTCAACAGTGAAGAGGTGACTCCGGGATGCTGGCCTTTTAGGAACAGTTGCTAAGAAAAAGCCATATCTCAGACTGGCCAATAAAAATAAAGATTAAGATGGGCAAAATAACACAGACAGTGGACAGAGGAACTCTGCCTAGAAGGCCAGCATCCCGGAGTCGCCTCTTCACTGTTGACGTTGATGCTGGTGTTTTGCGGGTACTATTCAATGAAGTTGAGGGCTTGTGAGGTGTCTGTGAACCCAAACCTTTGAACGATAGTGTATATTGTTATACCAATCATCCATGAATTATCATTATTACCTCATCAGTCTCATTCTGAATTTTGTTGACTTCAAATCTGCACGAACCATGATGAATCAGCGATACACAAATTGGCTTAATTATTTATTTACTAACTAAATAATCACACAGAATTACATAAACACACACACAGGATAGATTATACATTGGTTACTAACATGATGCAATGAAAAGTCCCTAGTGGACTAGCCCGATATGACGGCTTGTTACACAATGAAAGGGGGCGAGAAGAAAGAGCGGGAGGAGGGGAGACAAAGGAATTCAACTATCGAACATGAAGTTGAATAATACGCTCATCGTAAATGTGAATATTTAGCACCCAAACAACCGCTCGTTCTGATTTAGAAATGCAAAGTACATATTTACGCTTGTATGTCTTTGTCGTCTCTTTCTGGTGAAATCAATCTGTCCATCTGTGGAGAGTAGTTCATCAGAAGTCTCTGGTTGTCCACCAGAGGTCACCATGTCCTTAGTAGTTGTAGTAGGTTGGTCTCGGAGTGTCTGTTAGAACATATCTTCCAGAGGTGTACCACACGGTGTTCAGTGGGCTTTATTCTTCACTCTGTTGGTTTAGAATAGATACCCTAGAGATACCTATAGTGGTGAGAGGAAATTGTTCTTTGTCTCTCGTCTTCGGTCGAGTTTCCTAGGCTAACAGTGCATCAACAGCTGCAGACTGAATGTTCCTGTGCAGTCTTCTTCTTCTTCTTCTTCTTCTTCGAGAGAGAGAGTTTCAGCGGGTATTACCATTTTCTGGTATTGTAGTTTCAAACCTTTTTGCCATATCCAGCTCGCGCTGTACTTTGGCTGGTCTTTAGTTTTAAACCATTTCTCAGCCGTGTAGCCGCCGCTTCACGCTGTCTGGTCTGGTGGAGATTTTCTTCTTCTCTGTTGAAAGTTTCAGAGTTTCTAACCATTTCGTAACTTTCAGCTCACGCTGTTGGTCACGCTGGTCTAATATGTTAATTCTTCAGCGAGTCCTTTTAAGCACTCGCCTTGGAGGGCGGTTCCATCACGTTGCCACAATGTCTGTGCACACGTGGGCGTGGTTACTGACTTGGCAAAAGTCTTTTGATGTTACAGTATTACCTCATTGAGAAGGAAAAAATAACATTTCATTTTCTCACAAATAGTTTCATATTGAATCATATAAGTTCCACAACATTTAGATGTAAATCTGATAACTGGGACGTATACATTTGTAGAGTTACCCTTATGTGGTTATACCGTCCTTAATTATATCACAAAACAGCAACTTATTTGACATGATTATTGTTTAGAGCCCCACGAACCATTTACCACTTTATTTACATTAGAAATATTGTTTCAATGTCTAACCTTTTGATGTTATGTAACAGTATAACTTTAGTACGTCCCCTCGCGGGCGCGAACCAGGGACCTTCTGCACACATCAACAACAGTCACCCACGAAGCGNCAGGGACCTTCTGCACACATCAACAACAGTCACCCACGAAGCGTCGTTACCCATCGCTCCACAAAGGCCGCGGCCCTTGCAGAGCAAGGGGCAACCCTACTTAAGTCTCAGAGCAAGTGACGTAACTGATTGAAATGCTAGTAGCGCGTACCCGCTAACTAGCTAGCCATTTCACATCCGTTACACTTACAGTACTGCAAAATCTCTCTCTGTTGTAACAAAGGGATTTTTAACTTCCATTTATGCAGAGTGGGGGAGAGAAAATTCACCCAACCGCTTGTGGAAGGCTACCCGAAACGCTTGAGCCAAGTTAAACAATTTAAAGGCAATGCTACCAAATACTACTTGAGTGTATGTAAACTTCTGACCCACTGGGAATGTGATGAAATAAATCAAATCTGAAATAAATCATTCTCTCTACTATTATTCTGACATTTCATATTCTTAAAATAAAGTGGTGATCCTAACTGACCTAAGACAGGGAAATGTCAGGAATTGTGAAAAACTGAGTTTAAATTTATTTGGCTACGATGTATGTGAACTTCCGACTTAAACTGTATATATAATGACGAGATCGTCTTGTCTCCACCCTAACAACGGTAGTCCTCCCAGAGGCCTGAAGGCAGGTGGTCTGCTTATTGTGGACAGATTTTCACGGGAGAAAACCCTTTCTCTTCGCCTCTTCATCTTTGGTCGAAACCAATTGAGGATAGCGCAATGGTGCTGAAATGGTTCTAATATAAATAATTGAAGGTTTCTCTATCATCACCAATAGCTGCGCAAACATATCATTGTGAACAAACAATTATTGTCAGGGAATCCAGAGGAAAAGGCAGACTTCCAACGGGGATTACATATGAAAGCATAATAAGCAGCGTAACATAATACAGTTGAGTCAGGGAGCTTTCCACATCCTTCTCCTGTACTGGTCAGATCAGCTTTTGGTTTCTCGTATCTGCCTATCGTTGGCTTCTGTGGTCCCCTTTAACCCGTTAAGAACTAGACTCGCCATGGGGATGCTGCCCGCTGCTTATAGGGATGCTGCCTGCTGCTTATAGGGATGCTGCTACTAGCCTACTGGGTTCTTAAATGACGTGTCATCTGAATCAGACGAGGGGGAGGAGTGAGATAATAAATAATGAAACAAACAAGGCAAGTCCACTGAAACGCCACCATCCACCTCTGTTTCAAGCATCGTCGGCGGTGAACGGGGGGATCACTGGAGGGAAAGAACGCCACTGTTATTTAATGGCCCATAAATTGAGAGGCAAAACAGTTGGCTGAAAAACAGGGGTCCTTGGCGAGGATTATAGTCCTTCGCAGGAAGAGAGAAGGACGCCTTGTCCGTTGAGCATCATCCACAGCGAGCCATCATTGTATAAGGAGGCAACCATCCATACCGTTACAGTAAGGACTTTAGAATAGAATAGCCTACAGGTAATTTAACGGATATTTCATTGTAAAACATGTATTACTAATGTATAATTATACAAATCCAACATTGCAAAAAACAAATACCCGTTTATAGACAATTACAACGAGAAGGTATCCTGGAAAATAAATCGACCTCATCTCTCCCTTTGCCTTGTTGTATTGCATATTCAGGATAAATTACACATCTGATAGCCTATAGACGAATCTTATTTATCAAATCGAGTTCATATAGCATGGGCCAGGCCTAAGTAAGGTATAGGCTATCCGTAAATTGGACTCGAGAGGAAAGCCCGACGCAACCGTATTTGCCATTATCCATGTCAAGCATCCTTTTCAACTTGTCGTTTAATTTCTGATCTCAGATAGGGGCCTAATATCCTACAGCATTTCCCCATATCTAGGCTGAGAGTATTTTTCCAATATCCACCTCCCCAGTGGATTTTTAGGGGCAGCCTGGAATACGACGACTGGTTGTGCTTTGGGGGGGACCATTTTTGACGTTTGATTCGTGAGGTTGGACGCCACGGAGAGAAGATGTCGGGGCAGACGCTGACGGACCGCATTGCCGCGGCGCAATACACCTTGACGGGATCGGAGGTTGCTCGAGCTGTCTGCAAAGCCACCACTCATGAGCAGACAGCACCCAAGAAAAAACACCTGGAATGTAAGCATGGCCTCCCCTCCCATCTCTAAACACACCTTACAAGTACTGGTTCCCTTTCCTGCCTGTGTTTGTGTGTGTGTGGTGTGTGTGTGTGGTGTGTGTGTGTGTGTGTGTGTGTGTGTGGTGTGTGTGTGTGTGTGTGTGTGTGGTGGTGTGGTGTGTGGTGTGTGTGTCCTGTGGCAGGTCCATGGTATACCTATCAGTGGAGGTGCAAAGGGGAGGACAGCTCATAACGGAGCAAATGGAATGCATCAAACTATGTGTTTCATGTAATCTACTCTCCTTTTGCTCCAGCCATTACCACGAGTCTGTCCTCCCCAATTAAGGTGCCACCAACCTCTGTGATTTATACCCATATTATAAATTACTAAATCAATAACAATGGTTCCCATCTTTATTTGCTTGTGTGAAATTTTTAAAAATCATTAGTGGACCTGAAACAAATCAAGTTTTGCTTTAGCCAGACAGTCCAGGCCCCTTGCCAGGCATCACCGATAATATTGATGCCTTCTGTGCATTAGACTAGAAGTAGTCAACTCCGAGCCAGGACATTGAACAGAACAGAGCCACCAGCCTCCTACCTCTGCACCCCTCTACATCCTTCCTCCCACCCTCACTTGAGAAATAAGTGATCTGATACGGTTGGATTGGTGGAAGCCATGGATAGGACCATTGCTTACCACCTAGCAATTTTCGTGAGATCAGGGATTACCTCAAATGAGAAAGGAAGGAAGGAAAGAAGGAAGAAGGCTGTGTTTTGAAAGCATTGCATCATGGCCTCTACCTCAGTCTGATTAAGTGATCCTGCTCCAGTGCTGCTAAATGCATAATGCAAAAAAGGTCAAAGGTCCTGGTCAAAGGTCACTAACACAGGCCTGTATCTGGGGACCAGGCCAGTTTGAGGAGGTACAGGAGGCGGAGTGGCACTGTCTGTCAGCCTTAACCTGATTTAGAAGCTGTGTCTAGTATCAAAGCCCCACTTTGTTTGATGATGAGGAGATAAAACATTTTTTTTTGCTGGTTTTGCCTTACAATGAACATAGGAAACCTGATGTGCTGAATGTAGTTCTTAGTTTCAGAGTTGTATTTTGAAATCCCCAATATACACTGAGTATACCAAACACCTTGTTGCACCCCCAACCTTTTGCCCTCAGAACAGCTTCAATTTGTCATGTCGTCGACTCTACAAGGTGTTGAAAGCGTTCCACAGGGATGCTGGCCCATGTTGACTCCAATGCTGCCACAGTTGTGTCAAGTTGGCTGGATGTCCTTTGGGTGGTGGCCATTCTTGATACACACAGGAAACTGTTGAGGGTGAAAATATCCAGCAGGTTGCAGTTCTTGACACAAACGGTGAGCCTGGCACTGGTGCGCCCTGTTCAAAGGCACTTAAATCTTTTGTCTTGCCCATTCATCCTCTCAATGTTATGCTGATGAATGAGGACCCAAAAGCGACGTAATAAGTAACAGAGTCTTTATTCCAGTATAAAACAATATAATGATTCTCTCTGGATATAATCAATGATAATCCAAAACAGGAACTGAAATCCTCTCGTCAATAGAGAGGAACGCCTGGAAACGCGACCACAGACTGCAGGTCGCTTCGGGAAGGCACTGGCCGTAGCTGACATAGACACCTGCTCACACGCAGCATCTGAAGAAGGCACAGAACACGACGGGCGAAACAAGGACACAGGAACAGCAAAACATCAAACAAGAATCCGACAAGGACAGGAGCGGAAAACAGAGGAGAAATAGGACTCTATCAGAGGGCAAAATAGGGACAGGTGTGAAAGAGTAAATGAGGTCGTAGGGAAGAATAGAAACAGCTGGGAGCATGAACGGAACGATAGAGAGAGAAGAGAAAGAACCTAATACACAGCAGAGGGAAGCACAGGGACAAGACATGATCAAAGACAAAACATGACAGTACCCCCACTCACCGAGCGCCTCCTGGCGCACTCGAGGAGGAACCCTGGCGGCAACGAAGGAAATCATCAATCAACGAACGGTCCAGCACGTCCCGAGATGGAACCCAACTCCTCTCCTCAGGACCGTAACCCTCCAATCCACTAAGTACTGGTGACCACGTCCCGAGACGCATGTCCATGATCTTCCCGTACTTTAAATAGGAGCGCCCTCGACAAGGACGGGGGGGGGAGGAAGACGAACGGGGGCGCGAAGAAAAGGCTTGACACAGGAGACATGGAAGACAGGGTGGACGCGACGAAGATGTTGCGGAAGAAGCGTCGCACAGCGACAGGATTGACGACCTGAGAGACACGGAACGGACCAATGAACCGCGGAGTCAACTTGCGAGAAGCTGTCGTAAGGGGAAGGTTACGAGTGGAAAGCCACACTCTCTGACCGCGACAATACCATGGACTCTTAATCCTACGTTTATTGGCGGCTCTCCACAGTCTGCGCCTGTAACGGCAAAGTGCAGACCTGACCCTCCTCAGGTGCGCTCACAACGTTGGACAAAGCCTGAGCGGAGGGAACGCCTGGACTCGGCGAGCTGGGACGAAAACAGAGGAGGCTAGTAGCCAAGACTACTCTGAAACGGGACAGCCCGGTAGCAGACGAAGGAAGCGAGTTGTGAGCGTACTCAGCCAGGGGAGCTGTTCTGCCAAGACGCAGGGTTTCGAAACGAAAGCTGCGTAAAATGCGACCAATCGACTGATTGCCGCTTTCTGCTGACCGTTAGACTGGGGATGAAACCCGGAAGAGAGACTGACGGAAGCACCAATCAAACGACAGAACTCCCTCCAAAACTGTGACGGAATTGCGGACCTCTGTCTGAAACGGCGTCTAACGGGAGGCCATGAATCTGAACACATTCTAATGATGATTGTGCCGTCTCCTTAGCGGAAGGAGCTTAGCGAGGGAATGAATGTGCGCCTTAGAGACCTATCGATAACCGTAAGAATCACAGTCTTCCCGCAGACGAAGGCAGACCGGTAATAAAGTCTAAGCGATGTGAGACCATGGTCGAGAAGGATGGAAGCGGTCTGAGACGACGCAGAGGAGAGTTACCTGACTTAGTCTGCGCGCAGTCCGAACAAGCAGCCACGAAACGACGCGTGTCCCGCTCCTGAGTAGGCACCAAAACCGCTGGCGAATAGAAGCAAGCGTACCCGAACGCCGGGGTGGCCAGCTACTTGGCAGAGTGAGCCCACGAAGAACAGCCAGACGGTAAGACAGGAACGAACAGAAGGTACTAGGACAAGCGCGCGGCGACGCAGTGTGAGTGAGTGCTTGCTTTACCTGTCTCTCAATTCCCCAGACAGTCACCCGACAACACGCCCTTCAGGGAGAATCCCTCGGGGTCGGTAGACGCCACAGAAGAACTAAGAGACGGATAAGCATCAGGCTTGTGTTCTTATTTCCCGGACGATAGAAATCACGAACTCGAAACGAGCGAAAAACAAAACGCCAACGAGCTTGACGTGCATTAAGTCGTTTGCCGAACGGATGTACTCAAGGTTTTATGTCATCCAAACGACAAAAAGGGCGGTCGCCCCTCCAACCACTGTCGCCATTCGCCTATGGCTAAGCGGATGGCGAGCAGTTCGCGGTTACCACATTAGTTGGTTCCATGGGAGCAGGCGATGAGAAAGTAATGCGCAAGGATGGACCTTATGTCAGACTGGAAGCGCTGAGACAGAAGGCTTCCACGCCCACCATCTGAAGCGTCAACCCGACATAGAACGTGTTTATACGTCGGTAAGTAACAAGGATAGGGCGGATGTAAACGCTTTGAAGATCAACCAAACTCCCTGGGCGGAACCGACCACTATAAAGCAATGTCTTGACAGAAGTCAGGAGCTGTGCAGAGGGGCAGCCACTTGACCGAAATTACGAATGAACGCCGATAGATAATTAGCGAACCACGAGAAAAACGCTCTGCAACTCGCACGTGGACTTAGGCACGGGCCATCGCTCGACAGCTCGACCTTCAGCGGGATCATCTGAAGCCTTCAGCGCGAATAACAGAACCGAGAAAACGTGAACAGAGGAACATAAAGGCGTCACTTCTCTCAGCCCTTCACGTAGAGACAGTTCTCTAATACGCTTTCCCGTCACCTGAACGCATATCCTCATGCACGTGACGGTGAAAAATCCAGGATATCGTCAGGTAAACGAGAAAACAAAAATGTTAGCATGTCCTCCAGTACATCATTAACTAATTGCTGAAAGACAGCTGCGACGCATTTAACGCGAGACCGAACGGGCAGAACCGGTATTCAAATGCCCTAACGAGTGTTAAACGCCGTCTTCCCATCGTCCCCCTCTGATGCGTACGAGATATGGTAAGCGTTACGAAGTCAACTTATACAAGCCCCTGGCTCCCTGCAAAATCCTCGAAGGTGACCGACATGAAGGGGAGCCCGGGGGATAACGATTCTTAACCGTTATGTCATTCAGCCCTCGATCAATCCACGCAGGGCGCAGAGTAAACCGTCCTCTTCGTTAACAAAGAAAATTCCCGCTTCCGGCGGAGAGGAGAGGCACCACGGTGCCGGCGTCGAGAGAAACAGACAGTAATCTCGGAGCCTTACGTTCGGGAGCCGACGAGAGTATAGGCTACCCCGAGGGGGAGTGTCCCGGAAGGAGATCAATACAACAATCATACTGACCCGTGAGGAGGAAGGGAGCTGGCCTGGACGACTGAAGACCGTGACCGCAGAGTCATGATTTCCCTCCGCACTCCTTCACATCACCAGGTTCC
>NC_036845.1:14068610-14198280 GCF_002910315.2 Salvelinus sp. IW2-2015
CGTTGGATTGGTGGAAGCCATGGGTTAGGACCATTGCTTAACACCTAGCAATTTTCGTGAGATCAGGGATTACCTCAAATGAGAAAGGAAGGAAGGAAAGAAGGAAGGAAGGCTGTGTTTGGAAAGCATTGCATCATGGCCTCTACCTCAGTCTGATTAATGGATTCCTGCTCCAGTGCTGCTAAATGCATAATGCAAAAAAGGTCAAAGGTCCTGGTCAAAGGTCACTAACACAGGCCTGTATCTGGGGACCAGGCCAGTTTGAGGAGGTACAGGAGGCGGAGTGGCACTGTCTGTCAGCCTTAACCCTGATTTAGAAGCTGTGTCTAGTATCAAAGCCCCACTTTGTTTGATGATGAGGAGATAAAACATTTTTTTTTGCTGGTTTTGCCTTACAATGACATAGGAAACCTGATGTGCTGAATGTAGTTCTTAGTTTCAGAGTTGTATTTTGAAATCCCCAATATACACTGAGTAATACCAAACACCTTGTTGCACCCCCAACCTTTTGCCCTCAGAACAGCTTCAATTTGTCATGTCGTCGACTCTACAAGGTGTTGAAAGCGTTCCACAGGGATGCTGGCCCATGTTGACTCCAATGCTGCCCACAGTTGTGTCAAGTTGGCTGGATGTCCTTTGGGTGGTGGACCATTCTTGATACACACAGGAAACTGTTGAGGGTGAAAAATCCAGCAGCGTTGCAGTTCTTGACACAAACCGGTGAGCCTGGCACTGGTGCGCCCTGTTCAAAGGCACTTAAATCTTTTGTCTTGCCCATTCATCCTCTCAATGTTATGCTGATGAATGAGGACCCAAAAGCGACGTAATAGTAACAGAGTCTTTATTCCAGTATAAAACAAATAATGATTCTCCTGGATATAATCAATGATAATCCAAAACAGGAAACTGAAATCCTCTCGTCAATAGAGAGGAACGCCTGGAAACGCGACCACAGACTGCAGGTCGCTTCGGGAAGGCACTGGCCGTAGCTGACATAGACACCTGCTCACACGCAGCATCTGAAGAAGGCACAGAACACGACAGGGCGAAACAAGGACACAGGAACAGCAAACATCAAACAAGAATCCGACAAGGACAGGAGCGGAAAACAGAGGGAGAAATAGGGACTCTAATCAGAGGGCAAAATAGGGGACAGGTGTGAAAGAGTAAATGAGGTCGTAGGGAGAATGAGAAACAGCTGGGAGCATGAACGGAACGATAGAGAGAGAAAGAGAAAGAACCTAATAAGACCAGCAGAGGGAAGCACAGGGACAAGACATGATCAAAGACAAAACATGACACTCAATGGCACACATACACGACCCATGTCTCAATTGTCGCAAGGCTTCAAAAGCATTGTATAACCGGTCTCCTCCCCTTCATCTACACTGACTGAATTGGATTAAACAAGTGACATCAATAAGGGATCATATAGCTTTCACCTGGATTCACCTGGTCAGTCTATGTCATGGAACGAGCAGGTATTCTTAATGTTTTGTATACTAAATGTATACCCCTGTATGTGATTATGTGTAAGCATTTAAAAGATCATACACTCCTACTGTACCTGAGAGAATCTTTGTCAGGGGTTCCCAGACACCAGATCAATTTAATCCAAAGGCTTCTGATTTGCATCGGGCCTACATTATCACTGATGGCAGATGGCTTGTTTGCCTCACTTTCTCCGTACAGAACCATTAGTGATCAGTCTGTAGCAATTAGGCCAAGAGAGTCCGCATGCCTGGATGATAGCCCAATACTGTGCCAGCTAGGTAACCTAAGGCTGTAATTTCTCATCAATATGAAAACCAAGATTGACCTGGGCAATACATAACTCAAAACCCCACTAGGTAAAATCTACACCCAATCCATCCTCCTTGAGTCTGGGAGTAAAGCATATTTATGTACTCCCCTTAATCATGGGATTGGGCGATTGGGAAGTCCACCCCCGGCCAATGATGTGTCAGCAATCTTTTGACATCCCGGAAAGTGCCGACTCAGTGTCCTCTGCTCTTCATAGCCAGTCGCTCTCGTTTAGTGCTTTGAGTGTATGTGATGTCGCCCACTGACCAGCTCTAAGGGACAATGTTCTCCACTGAATACACAACAGGTTCACACACATATATATGCATGCACACGCACGCATGCACCCCTACACACACACACACACACAATTGTACATATGGTAAATTGTCTCGTAATTAGATCAACCAATGCTGTAGATATTACGAGTCTAATACAAATGCAATATAATCACGTGTATTCACTTTTTGGTGGGAGGGTAGGGGAGGGAAAGGGGGAGGTTTATATGAGTTGCGATCTGGGAGGGCTCTTGGGAAATGTAGTTTATTTTTTATTTTTACATACTGTATTCTATTCTGTATTCTATACTTTTTATTTACTTACAAATGGGATTGTACTCATTATTACATTTGCAACAAAGTATTTTCCAGATGTTTAATGGTTAAGCTAACTGTGCTTTCTTGGAATTTACAGGGCATAAGAAGAGAAAGCGTACTATTTGTTTTGATATTATGAATAGGAAAGGAGTAGATATTGCCATGCTCCAGGAAACTCATATAAGGAAGGATGATATAAGCAAAATAGAAAACCACAACTTCAAGGTGGCTGCCTTTTCTTCTGTTAATAATAATAAAACGAAAGTGGTAATTGTTGTTTTTCGCCGTAATCTCAAGTTTCAATGGTCAAGAAGGGAGGATTGCCTATGTGAAATAAATGTTTTCTGGAATGTACAGTACCAGTCAAAAGTTTGTACACACCTACTCATTCAAGGGTTTTTCTCTATTTTTACTATTTTCTACATTGTAGAATAATAGTGAAGACATCAAAACTATGAAATAACACATATGGAATCATGTAGTAACCAAAAAAGTGTTAAACAAATCAAAATATATTTTATATTTGAGATTCTTCAAAGTAACCACGCATTGCCTTGATGACAGCTTTGCACACTCTTGGCATTCTCTCAACCAGCTTCATGAAGTAGTCACCTGGAATGTATTTTAATTAACAGGTGTGCCTTGTTAAAAGTTAATTTGTGGAATTTCTTTCCTTCTTAATGCGTTTGAGCCAATCAGTTGTGGTGTGACAAGGTAGGGGGGTATACAGAAGATAGCACTATTTGGTTAAAGACCAAGTCCATGTTATGGCAAGAACAGCTCAAATAAGCAAAGAGAAACGACAGTCCATCATTACTTTAAGACTTGAAGGTCAGTCAATCTGGAAAATTTCAAGAACTTTTAATGTTTCTTCAAGTGCAGTCGCAAAAACCATCAAGCGCTATGATGAAACTGGCTCTCATGAGGACCGCCACAAGAAAAGGAAGACCCAGAGTTACCTCTGCTGCAGAGGATAAGTTCATTAGAGTTAACTGCACCTCAGATTGCAGCCCAAATAAATGCTTCACAGAGTTCAAGTAACAGACATAGTTCAACATCAACTGTTCAGAGGAGACTGCGTGAACAATGGTCGAATTGCTGCAAAGAATGCACTACTAAAGGACACCAATAAGAAGAAGTGACTTGCTTGGGCCAAGAAACACGAACAATTGACATATGACAGGCGGGAATCTGTGCTTTGGTCTGATGAGTCCAAATTTGAGATTTATGGATCCAACTGCCGTGTCTTTGTGAGACACAGAGTAGGTGAACGGATGATGTCCACATGTGTGGTTCCCACCATGAAGCATGGGGAAGGAGGTGTGATGGTGTGGGGGTGCTTTTCTGGTGACACTGTCAGTGATTTATTTAGAATTCAAGGCACACTTCATCAGCATGGCTACCACAGCATTCTGCAGAGATACGCCATCCCATCTGGTTATCATTTGTTTTTCAATAGGACAATGACCCAACACACCTCCAGGCTGTGTATGGTCTATTTGACCAAGAAGGAGAGTGATGGAGTGCTGCATCAGATGACCTGGCCTCCACAATCACCCGACCTCAACCCAATTGAGACGGTTTGGGATGAGTTGGACCGCAGAGGGAAGGAAAATCAGCCAACAAGTGCTCAGCATACGTGGGAACTCCTTCAAGACTTTTGGAAAAGCATTCCTCATGAAGCTGGTTGAGAAAATGCCAAGAGTATGCAAAGCTGTCATTAAGGCAAAGGGTGGCTACTTTGAAGAATCTAAAATCTAAAATATATTTTGAATTGTTTAACACTTTTTTGGTTACTACATGATTACATATGTGTTATTTCAGAGTTTTGATGTCTTCACTATTATTCTTCAATGTAGAAAATAGTAAAAATAAAGAAACCCCTTGAATGAGTAGGTGTTCTAAAACTTTTGACTGGTACTGTATATATTTTTGTTTCTGCATATGTCCCCAATACTTACGATTATAATTTTCTTTGTTTCTCTACACATAATACTTGCTGGAATATCTGATTTCCATGTAGTCTTAGGTGGTGATATGAGTACAACCGTAAACCCGACAATGGATAAATCTAACAAATCGGGTACTGCACCACTAGCCACTATAGCATTGCAAATTATGGTTTGTGATTTTTCACTAGTAGATATACAATATGGAGAGTGCATAATCCACAACTGAAAGAATATACTTTTTACTCAGCTAGGCACAGATCAGTTTCAAGGATAGATTGATTTCATACTACTTTCATCACAGTCATTGCATCTTGTACAAAAGGTGGAAATTGTGCATACTGTATGTCTATGTCTTATTATCACGCAAACTTGTGCAAACTATAACCAATGCTCCAAATCATGCCACAAGTAATCTCACTCTCTTAAAAAAAATTGATTTCTGTAATCAAATCATGTCTGATTTACATGAATTTATCCTCATCAAAGAGTCTGTGAATGACAATGGAAGGGTTCATTAGAAACCATACAATAGCATTTGCTTCTGGTTTGAACAAGTCTCAACAGTCTCACTTTATCCTTACTAACTCGTCAACAGCAGAACAGTTTTTCCGCCGTGAAGGAAAGATGATTATTAATCATCAAATCCGAGTTAAATTCCTTACCCAGATTAAGAGCAGAATTTCTAATTCACAGAGTCAGACAAACTGATTATGTGGACAGTAATAGACCTAGCTTCCTATTAGCTAGTAAATTACGCAATAATGATAGTCTTGCTGACATTGTTTCCATTCAGTCTGACGTGTGTTCTCTTGCATGATTCACCATCAATCAATTTACATTGGAAAAATTGATATGAAAAAAATATACAGTTCTGAAGTACAAAATACAGCAGAAAGCAAGAGACCCTTTTTCAAGGGCTTGAATTTACCGCAACTCTCCTCCGATGATACACACTCTAAATGCACCTACAGTATAATGCTCAATGAACTGCACGATGCATTGAAAGACATGAACTGAGGCAAATCCCCAGGATGGGATGGCAATCCCACCGGAATTCTATTTAACCTTTTGGTCTGAACTTGGCTCGATATTATTAGAAATGGTACAAACATCTATTCAAATGGGATTTTCAATAGTGATGTTAATACTGCAATTATCTCTCTGTTACATAAAAAAGGTAAAGATGCAACTCTCTATCCAAGTCATAGGCCTCTCGCCCTTATTAACAGTGACATGAAAATGTACGCAAAGGTTCTAGCCAAACGTCTTGAAACCATTTACGCAACATAGTTAATCCTGATCAAACAGGTTTTGTCAAACATAGACTGGCGTCAGACAATCTGAGACCTCTCCTATGTATAATGCACATTGCTCCTAATATACCATCCCCCTGTGCAGTCAAGCGAATTGATGCGGAGAAGGCATTTGACCGTCTCTGGTATTCTGTGAAAAGAATGGTATTTGGCTAAATATTTATGAATATGTATCGGAACCCCTTTGCGATATTCTTGATGGGCAATCAATGCTCCTCACAGTTCGCCATCAAATGGGAAACTCGTCAAGGCTGTCCAGCGTCCAGTCTCCTATTTGCCCTATCACTGGAGCCTTTAGCTAAAAAAAATATGTCAAACCCAAGATATAGGGCAAATATCAGTTGAGGACACGGACCACCAAATTTCATTATATGCAGATGACATACATTAATTCGGAAAGTATTCAGAACCCTCGACTTTTTCAACATTTTGTTACATTACAGCCTTATTCTAAAATGGAATACATTAGATTTTTTCCTCATCAATCTACACACAATACCCCATAATGACAAAGCAAAAACAGGGTTTACATTTTTTTGGGGGGGAAAAATGTAAAAAAATATCACATTTACATAAGTATTCAGACCCTTTACTCAGGACTTTGGTGGCAGCGATTACAGCCTTGAGTCTTCTTGGGTATGGCGCTACAAGCTTGGCACACCTGTATTTGGGGAGTTTCTCCAATTCTTCTCTGCAAATCCTCTCAAGCTCTGTCAGGTTGGATGGGGAGCATCACTGCACAGCTATTTTCAGGTCTCTCCAGAGATGTTAGATCGGGTTCAAGTCCGGGCTCTGGCTGGGCCACTCAAGGACATTCAGAGACTTGTCCCGAAGTCTTGGCTGTGTGCTTATGGTCATTGTCCTGTTGGAAGGTGAACCTTCGCCTGAGTCAGAAGTCCTGAGCCCTCTGGAGCAGGTGTTCATCAAGGATCTCTCTGTACTTTGCTCCGTTCATCTTTCCCTCAATCCTGACTAGTCTTCCAGTTCCTGCCGCTGAAAGACATCCTCACAGCATGATGCTGCCACCACCATACTTCACCGTAGGGACAGTGCCAGGTTTCCTCCAGACGTGACGCTTGGCATTCAGGCCAAAGAGTTCAATATTGGTGTCATCAGACCAGAGAATCTTGTTTCTCATGGTCTGAGAGTCCTTTAGGTGCCTTTTGGCAATCTCCAAGCGGGCTGTCATGTGCTTTTTACTGAGGAGTGGCTTCCGTTTGGCCACTCTACCATAAAGGCCTTATTGGTGTACTGCAGAGATGGTTGTTTTTCTGGAAGGTTCTCCCATCTCCACAGAGGAACTCTGGAGCTCTGTCAGAGTGACCATCGGGTTCTTGGTCACTTACCTGACCCAGGCCCTTCTCCCCCGATATCTCAGTTTGGCCGGGCGGTCAGCTCTAGGAAGAGTCTTGGCGGTTCCAAACTTCTTCCATTTAAGAATGATGGAGGCCACTGTGTTCTTGGGGACCTTCAATGCTGCTGACATTTCCACCCTTCCCCAGATCTGTGCCTCGACACAATCCTGTCTCGGAGCTCTATGGACAATTCCTTCGACCTCATGGCTTGGTTTTTGCTGTGACATGCACTGTCAACTGTGGGACCTTATATAGACAGGTGTGTGCCCTTCCAAATCATATCCAATCAATTGAATTTACCACAGGTGGACTCCAATCAAGTTGTAGAAACATCTCAAGGACGATCAATGGAAACAGGATGCACCTAAGCTCAGTTTTGAGTGTCATAGCAAAGGGTCTGAATACTTATGTAAATAAGGTATTTCTGTTTTTATTTATAATACATTTGCAAAAAATTCTCACAACTTGTTTTCGCTTTGTCATTATGGGGTATTGTGTGTAGATTGATGAAGATTTTTATTTATTAAATCCATTTCAGAATAAGGCTGTAATGTAACAAAATTTGGATAAAGGTCTGACAATGGTCTGAATATTCCCGAATGCACTTTATTATTGTACCTTCACAATGTATCACAATCCCTCCCTAATGTATTAAGTATATTCAGACAATTCAGCAGTATATGAAGTTATAAGATTAACCTCACTAAATCATCTCTGCTTCCACTTAACAAAGCAATGTTCAACCTCAATATAGAATTGAAGACACCAATTGTGACCCATTTTAAATACCTGGGCATTGACATTTTTCCTTATCTATATAAAATAGTTTAGAAGAACTACAAACAAGTCCCAGCTGCAATTACAGAAGATATCATCAGATGGTTTAATCTAAGATGAACTTTATCAGGTCGAATTTCAAAAGTAAAAATGAATGTCTTGCCTAGACTCAATTTCTTTGTTGGCAATCTTCCTTTGCCCACGCCATTAGGGTACTGGGAAAATATTACAGTTTTTCTCAGTTGCTAAAACACAATTTCTGAAACCTTGCTCCATTTCCTGAAAACATTAGACACAAAACCTCATCTTCAAGCACTATTTACATAACCTCTGACTCCTCTCGCAAAATGAAACATTCGCCTCAAAACAGTTTTACCTGTGTTCAAAATCAAACACTGCTCTCAAATCATAAACAAAGTGATCAAAATGATATACACTCTCAAGCAGTCAGTAAACAATACCACCGAAAATTAGAAAACCCATCATATTTTTCCGTCATTGTCTTTTGATGAACGAAAACATATTCTATCATAGTAGCTCAAAATTGATCAGAAAATTACTATCTGCCTTGCTCTTTGCAATTTTGTTTTTTTTGTTCTTCCTCCTCCTTGTACCCCTATTTTTACAGTACTGTACCTGCATCCCACAAACTGTCCTTTGTCTCTGTGATACTGTAATTCTTGTTCTTTGTTTGATATGAACCTGCAACCAGTCAAAATCTATTGAGCAGTCAGTACTGTTAATAAATGGAAAGCACAATGTTCAGGGCCATACAATTTGTCCATTGTACAGTATACAGCCTACAATGCACTGTACTACAAGTCATACAAGACTTTAAAAGGCGACACAAATCAAAGGAGTAAACATGTGATCAATGTGCTTCTTCTTGTCTTTGGGCTGGGTCAGGCCAGAGCACTTTGTCGACATCACAAGCAATATTGTCCCTCCTGAGGCAACGGGGGAAGAAGCCTCTTGTGTGCCGTATCCAGCCCTGACATGATTCCTCACCTATACCACCACAGGCTAAATCCATGGATTGCAGCAGATTTACTCTGGTGTAGGGTTGTCTATCATACACTTTCCATCTCCAAGAGGAGAAAAACTCCTCAATCGGATTCAGGAAAGTCGAGTATGGAGAGAGGTACAAGTTCATAAACTGCCCATTGATGTTAAACCATTCCCTTACCTGAGCAGCTCAGTGGAAACTGACATTGTCCCACACTATCACATAGGTGGGAATGGGATTCTCATTTAACTCTTGACCCTGCTGCTCTTGAACCTGCTGCTCAAATAAAATATCTCTTAGAATGGCAATAAATCTTAGAAGTTGTTATATGGCCCGAGTGTAACATGGTGATGTAGAACACCATGGTTGCTGATAGCAGCACAGATTGTGACATTGCCACCTCGTTGACCAGGGACTTCAACAATGGCCCACTGTCCAATCACGTTTCGGCTTCTCCTTCTCCTCTTTGTTAGATTGAAGCCTGCTTCATCGACAAAGATGAACTCATGGGGTCTGTCCAAGGATTCCAAGTCAAATATTGTCGGTGTAAGTCGTACAGAGACAGTGCTATACTGTAGAGTACAATTAGGCTTCTGATTCACATACATTGTATGTATTGAAGAGTAATGTCATTCACATAGTATGTGTTAGTACTGTAGACAATCTGGATTACAGTAAATGTTTCTGAATGTACACTTACTTGCACATACTGAGCTTGCAGTTCTTTCACCCTTGGTGAGTTGCGCTCAAAAGCTACTCTGTATACTTGTTTCATTCGCATCCTGTTACGATGGAGGACACGGTCAATTGTGGAAATGCTCACACTGTCAATTCCCTGGAAGTGTGTGTTGTCTTGTATCACTCGTTCCTGGATTTCTCTGAGTCGTATTGCATTATCTTGAAGGACCATGCCAACTATAACGGCCTCTTGCTCCCGAGTGAATATAGCTGTCCTTCCACCTGCATGTGGCAGCCTTTTCTACAGCCAATTCTACAAAAAAGTAGTTGTGCAGTTACAAAACATATTCATGCAGTACAATACATACAGTGATTAACTTTACAAATGTCTATTGAAACAGCTGCATATAGTGTTGTACAGTAAATTTGCAATTACAAAAATACAGTAGTATACTGTACCTGTTCTCTTCTCTGAATGTCCTTACTATGGTGGACACAGAAAATCGGCTCAAATTGGGTTGCACTCTAAGTCCTGCTTCCCTCATTGTCAGTCCATGGACAAGAACATGGTCTATAACTGTTGCTCGAATTTCATCAGATATTTCCACTCTTTGTCTTCCTCCTCCTCTTCGTCCTCCTCTTCCTCTTTCTTGCCCTCCTCCTCCTCTTCCTCCTCGTCGCCCACCTCGCATACGCACTTGTCCTCGTCCTCTCACATTGTTTCTTCTATCCATGCTCAGACTTTCTCCTTCCCACCTTCAACAACCTGTTTGCTCTCTGAACTGGCTTATATTGGTTGTGTCGCATCATTTGAAACAGGTTAAATCAATTTTGAGTGGTTGTGTTCAATCAATGACATGTGTTCTCTATTTGTATTTGATTGTTGCCACTTGTGTTTACCAGTATGGATGACATGTGCATTAGAGTGCAGAATGTGTTTTGAGAATGAGAATGTGTTTAGAGTTTTGCTGAAAAGTCTAAGTGAGATCTGCAAATTGTGTTTTACCATGTGAAATGGTTTAAGGTATTGACAACAGACTGCATAATTAGCTAAATGAGTCCAGGCAACTGAGAACTTTGTTCAACCAATGGGTTTTAGTGTTTTAGCAATTGAGAAAAACTGTAAAAGTTCACTCTTGAATTTTATATGGAAAGGGAAAAGTCCCAGAATTAAAATGACTACACTCCAGCAATCCAAAGGTTTTGGGGGTCTAGGATTACCCAACTTCAAGTAATATGCGTTTGTCTCTAGTGCTCCGCTCACTTCAGAAATGGTTTGATCAAGATTAATGTCTTCCTTGGTTGGAAATTGAGGAAAATATAGTGTCACCGTTTACATTGAGAGATACACTATTCTCTTCCTTATCTCCTAAGTTTTGCTGTACTCAGTTAGAACCAATCATCTCCCACACAATACAGACCTGGCAACAAATCGAAAAACTGGGTAATTGGGAAGCGCAATGGCAAACCGAAACACCACTATTTATAAATAACTCCCTACCTTTGGGAGGGAAACCTATTATTTTTTTAAACAATGGTCTGAACAAACAATTCATAGATTTTCAGACATAATGAATGATGAAGGTTTATTAACCTTTCATGACCTAAAAAAATATGTATAATTTGGTGTGTAATTTTTTTGACATTTGCGGTTAAGAACCGCTATGCGCACTTATAAACACCATTCCATCCACTCACTGAGTTTTGGAACCTACATGATGTGGGACTGCCACAGTGTAAGACCTTATAGTCACAGGTTGCCAGGTTTGTGACGAGCATAGATGGTGCTGCCATTCCCCCTCTCACCAGTATTTTATTGTTGAACGATGACCCTTCATTGACTTTCACAGTACCCCAGAAACGAGAATGGTTGTCTGGACTGATTGCGGCAAGAAGAATGTTAGTGACCAGATGCAAGCCTCCACATAACTTCCTTGACGTTCTTTCCCTAGAGCTCTCCATAGCTCGTGTGAACAGTGCCAAGGAAACAACATTAGATACTTTCAATAGAGCAGTCGAAAATTGTATTTTGAATGTCGGTATGGAGTATCGATGCATGCAGGCTGATTCTATTCATGTGTGCCTTGGTCCCACAATTTCTTTTCAAACATAAGATGAGTTACCCATTATGTTTTGTTTCATGCATAGATATGTCCCCAACATGAGCTCATGGGGGGAGAGAGGGAGGTGGGGAGGGGGAGTGAGGAGGGAGGAGGGAGGGGGAGTGAGGAGGGAATAGGAATGGGTGGCACCTACTAAGATGGGGGAGGGGCAGGGGAGATGAGACAGACAAGACAAATAATATATATATTTTTTAAATAGTTTTACTTTTTTAAATTTTTTTAAAATATGTACTTTTTAAAATATTATTGCAGGTCTGTGATCTGAACCACCTCACAAGATCTAACAACATTATGAATTTAATAACTTTCGCATCCAGCGGATTTTCCACTCAGACTTCAATAATTGTGAGACAAAAAAGGAGGTAGACAAGAAGTATGATTTTTATAGAACAACATTAGTTCTTCTCAAATGAATGGTGAATGTTCTTTTAACTCTTTTATTTCAAGTCTGGAGCAAAATGGGAATCCTACTGTTTTATTGTTTATTTATAACTAGTTGCGATGACGCCCTTCCAAGTCTTGTTCGTCAAGGCTTCCCCATCGGCTAGAGGAGGACTGGAAATTGATATTCATTCAGAATATGTTCTTGCCTGATTGATGTACACCAAAGCACACTTAAAGTTAAGGCCTTTCCCAATCCTATGTGTTATCTTGTGATGGACTAGTTTGTCTGCGCCCCCGGTATGTTTCCATGGTGATTTCGTGAGTGTGATATCGTCAAGCACCGGGCCTGTGAGCTTTCCATGCTGACCCATAAGAGAGAGAGAGAGAGAGAGGGAGAGAGGCTCTCTCTCCCCACCCTCCTTACCCCACCCCTATTCATTCTCTCCCAGTAGAGAGTGAAATGATGCAGTGCTAGTAGTGTGCTGCAGTGAGGAGAGAGCCTCCAACCTCTCTCAGGTGTCCAACCCTCACTGGACAAGGGCTTTCACTATACATAATACAGTTGTAGTGTAATACGACACCAGTGTAGTAGCTGAACTCGGTCACCTGGGTCGTGTTCAGTAGGGTACTCCGTAGCAAAACATTTTCTAATGGAAAGCAACATTTTGCATTTAAAATCTCCCTATTTAAAAATGTTTTCTCTCTTGAGAACATGACTCTGAACAGAAATGGGTCTTCCTCCTGCCAGACAACACAGTAGACTGTAATGGTCCGTCTGTCAGGATTCCTCAGAGCACACCTTCACACCTAGAAGATGGTGTAGACGTCCTTGTAACCAGCTTCACGCCACCGCTGACATTGAACGCCTCGAAAAGAGTGAGATGTCAGGTCAGCTATCATCTTAGCAGGGGATTGGAGAAACACCTGTGTGAAAGATCCACGTGTTACTTATTGTAGAACTGTGATCGTTACAGCTGAACAGCAAGGAGGTGCTTTAACATCTTTCAACACTCTTGATGGTGGCTCGACAGGGCCTGCTTGTGTCGTCAGTGCAGGCTCCAGCAATCTTAGAGCTGTTACACTGCTTGTGCGAATGCCAAGTACGTTCTCCTGCCAAGTTCTCATTGTGTGGAAGGAGATAGAGAACACAACTGTATGGGGACGCTATGGATTAAGAAGCCCAGCTGTGGTTGTCTATGCCACTCATGGCTGTAATGAACACTTTGGGAGACAGAGAGCTGGTTTCAAGCGCAGGGCGCAGCAGGTGTTTATTTGTAATGGACCACAGGAGGAGGCAGGTAGCTGGGTCCAGGGGCAGGCAGAAGGTCATACACAGGGGGTCCAAAAAGGCAACAGTACAGGCAAGGAAAAGCCTAGTAATGTCGTCTGGGAGATCAGGCGACAGGTTGATAACAGGATATCCGATAGGCTAAAGTACAGGATGGGAATAGGCAAAAGGCGTCGTTAGTGAGGCAGGCAAAAACTATCATACATGGGAGGATTAACGTACGGGAAAAACAGAGCTCCGGCTAGAAGTGTGTCACAAAACAAACAATACCTCACAATGATGGGGTGCAAAGAACTGAACTAAATAGTGTGTGATAATGTCATACAGGTGTGTGAACAGATGATCAGAATTCCGGTGATTGGGATCTGGAGAGTGAGCTGCGTTCAGCGGATCTATCTGTTTGAGATGTGTGGGCTGGAAAGTGAGCTGCGTTCAGGGGATCTACGTGTTTGAGAGTGTGAGTTGGAAGCAGACGTTACAATGGCCCCCAGTTGCCTGGGCACACGTCTTGGGCAACGTTTAACCTCTTCGTGACTCTCAGATCAACTTGGTTCTTCGCGGCCATGTTGGAACTCTAGTTTCTACCGTGTTCTTTGGTCCCTATGGTCAGAAAAACAGATGGTTTTCATACTGACTTCAAAGGTTAAGGCCCTAGTAAGAGGATGAGAAGGACAGCCTTCGCCTGAACCCAGAGGGAGGTAGTGCACTGGCAGGATTTGGATTACTGCCAAATTAGATGGTTCAGAAGGAAGAGACCTCCCACCCTGCTGCTCAGAAGAACCACCATCTTTATCCAATGCGGGTTTAAACAATATGGCTCCCATCCTCTTGCCCTGCTACAACAGCTGTTTGAGGAGTGTACATGAGTCAAGAGCAGGACTGTGGACACGCACGCACGCACGCACGCACGCACGCACGCACGCACGTACGTACGTACACACACCAACATGCACAACAACACACACACGCAGTCAATATTCATGATTATATCTTCTACCATGACATCCGACAGGCATTTGTAGCAGAATACCCATCTGTGTGTTTGTGTGTGTGTGTGTGTGTGTGTGTGTATGTATGGTGTTAATTATCACCTGCACTGCCTAAATCTAAATCAACAGTCATTCCAATTAACAGGTTTTATGTCATAGTAGGGGTTGGATGGCACAGGGGAGGAGGTGAGAGGTGGCAGTACATATGTAACCCACCACCTGGATTCAGTCCTATGTAGCAACATTTGAAATAGTGTATTTTACATTGGATAAAATTAGAGAGTAAGAAATAGAAAATACCATATCATACACTGCAGTTGAGGAACAATAGGAAAGTTATTCTGCTTTGAAAGTTAATAAACTTGTAATGCCACTATTGAGAAAATGGACCTTAAATGTTTTGGTACACCTACTGGAGAGATCGTCTTTGTCTACACCCATTCAGCATTGTTCACACCATCTTAAACCTTAGCCCCACCCATCTCTTTCAGGATTCACATGTGAGGCCATGTGCTAAACAGAGTGAATAAGGTAGTGTAGTAAACAACCATGTATTTCAAGACTAAAAGTAGTAGCAAAAAGTAGTAGTACAAATGCACTTTACCTAGTCCTTGGCCAATATCCTAATCTAACTTTGGTGCAGGTCATGTTGTTCTTCACATTACCATCTCTGGTAAACATGTACTATATCGAATAAAATGTAAGTTAATTTGTCACATGCAGAGGATGCAAAAGATGTAAACGGTACAGTGAAATGGTTACTTGTATAGTGGAGTCTTTTGGTTAGACTTGTAGCTAGCTAGCTAAACAATGACCCATAATCCCATGCACCATGCATGAATCTGCAGGTAGCTAAAGTTAAGCAACTACCTAACCAATTAGGCCATAACTAGTAATGCAAATGGCTTTCTGAGATATGATTAATATTACTACACAGATCATACACGTAACGTTAGCTTGCTAGCTTGCTAACAGTACGCTTTAACTTGCAATGAAAACGATAATATCTGAAAATGTAGCTAGACTCTTACCCGTATACATGGATGAGTGCTCCCCCCCTCTCTGCCATGGTTGCCCTTAGTTTGAAGATGTTATCCAGAGACGTGTTTTATACAACAGCCTTCTGTGTTATCTGTTCGACTCCCTCTGCATTTGCAATCATCTCTCTGCTTCCACCGGGCATTCCACTGATTTCAAAACTCGGTCAACTTCTTCCGTGACAGCAACACCGTTGATCACCGTTTCTTCCCCATCACGGTCATCAGAAGACTCTACAATGTTTGGTTCAATTAAAATGTTTTTACTTAAATCAGGAATTTCCTCATCGTCTGATTCATTTTCAGAGTCAGAGTCTGCATGGCACGATCATCCTCCAAAAAGTTGTCAATTTTAACCTTTTCCCACTGATCTTTGTCGATAGCGCCTGTTAAATTCAGGGCAGCTATGTTGAGAGCAGTAGCAGCATTTTAGCAGTTCTTCATGATATCTTTCAAATAAAGGTGTGGTAGAAAGTGTTATCTACACATACTGAGCAGCTCATGTTATAGACTGAAGCACGCTACATGGCAGACCAATCCGAACTCATCTCTCGGCATGCCCAGCCCATCCATTATCTCAGCCAATAATGGCTAGCGGGAAGGTTCCTGATTTTTTCCATGTCTAAACCAACTAGGCTCGTTATTTACCAATTTTATTCATATTTACAGATGGCATACAAGTTTGGTATTACGGCAAATGAAAGTTCACATGTTCCATATTGATAAAAAAAAAATTCTCCAAGTATCTCTCCTGTGAAGTAGTGACATGCAAATGTTTTTATTTAACTAGGCAAGTCAGTCAAGAACAAATTCTTATTTATAGTGACGGCCTACCAGAGAACAGTGGGTTAACTGCCTTGTTCAGAACGACAGATTTTTACCTTGTCATCTCAGGATTCGATCCAGCAACCTTTCAGTTACTGACCCCACACTCTAACCACTAGGCTACCTGCCATCCCAGACATACACCTATCTTCTTGAAATGGGTCACATACTCTATGAACAGTGTGTTCAGGGGGGGATCAGGTCCTCCCTGCCCCTTATTCAGTACAATCTAGGTCATGTGTAGGGCCCTGAGTTTTTCCTGACCATGTGATCCAACCAGGAAAAACTCCCCTGACTGTAGTTACAGTGGCAAGAAAAAAATATGTGAACCCTTTGGAATTACCTGGATTTCTGCATAAATTGGTCGTAACATTTGATCTGATCTCCATCTAAGTTCCAACAATAGACAAGCACAGTCTGCTTAAACTAATAACACACAAACAAATATACGTTTTCATGTATTTATTGAACACACCGTGTAAACATTCACATTGCAGGGTGGAAAAAGTATGCGAACCCTTCGATTTAGTAACTGGTTGACCCTCTTTTGGCAGCAATGTTTTCTGTAGTTGCGGATCAGACATGCACGGTCAAGATACATTTTGGACCATTCCTCTTTACAAAACGGTTTCAGTTATTCTTCAATATTCTTGGGATGTCTGGTGTGAACCGCTCTCTTGAGGTCATGCCACAGCATCTCAATCGGGTTGAGGTCAGGACTCTGACTGGGCCACTCCAGAAGGTGTATTGTTGTTGATTTACTTCTGTGTTTTGGGTCGTTGTCCTGTTGCATCACCCGACTCCTGTTGTGCTTCAATTGGCGGACAGATAGCCTTACATTCTCCTGCAAAATGTCTTGATAAACTTGGGAATTCATTTTTACGTCGATGACGGCATGCAGCAAAGCAGGCCCAAACCACGATGTTCCCTCCACCATACTTTACAGTTGGGATGAGGTTTTGATGTTGGTGTGCTGTGCATTTTTTTTCCCACACCTAGTGTTGTGTGTTCCTTCCAAACAACTCAACTTTAGTTTAATCTGTTCTCAGAATATTTTGCCAGTAGCTCTGTGGAACATCCAGGTGCTCGTTTGCGAACTTCAGACGTGCAGCAATGGTTTTTTTGGACAGCAGTGGCTTCTTCTGTGGTGTCCTCCCATGAACACCATTCTTGTTTAGTGCTTTACGTATTGTAGACTTGTCAACAGAGATGTTATTATGTTCCAGAGATTTATGTTAGTCTTTAGCTTACACTCTAGGATTCTTCTTAACCTCATTGGGCATTCTGCGCTGTGCTCTTGCAGTCATCTTTGCAGGACGGCCACTCCTAGGGAGAGTAGCAACAGTGCTGAACTTTCTCCATTTATAGACAATTTGTTTTACCGTGGACTGATGAACATCAAGGCTTTTAGAGATACTTTTGTAACCCTTTCCAGCTTAATGCAAGTTAACAATTCTTAATCTTAGGTCTTCTGCGATCTCTTTTGTTCGAGGCATGGTTCACATCAGGCAATGCTTCTTGTAAATCGCAAACTCAAATTGTGTCTGTGTTTTTTATAGGGCAGGGCAGTTCTAACCAACATATCCAATCTCATCTCATTGATTGGACTCCAGGTTAGGTGACTCCTGACTCCAATTAGCTTTGGAGAAGTCTTTAGCCTCAGGGTTCACATACTTTTCCCAACCTACACAAATGTTTAAATGATGTATTCCATATAGACAAGAAAAATACAATATTTTGTGTGTTATTAGTTTAAGCACACTGCGTTTGTCTGTTGTTGTGACTTAGATGAAGATCAAATTTTAGGACCAATTTATGCAGAAATCCAGGTAATTCTAAAGGGTTCACATTATTTTTCTTGCCACTGTCTGTGTAAGGAGCTGTATTTATGTCATACGTTGCTCCCACATTTCAAGTCCTATCGACTTCAACTGAAATATGTCTGCTGCATTTAACCCAACCCCTCTGAATCAGAGGTGGGGGTGGCTGCCTTAATCGACATCCACGTCATCGGCGCCTGGGGAACAGTGGGTTAACTGCCTTGCTCAGAGGCAGAAGGACAGATTTTGACCTTGTCAGCTCGGGGATTGGATCCAGCAAACTTTCGGTTATGTCTGGGGTGTAGCTCATAGCAATGTTCCAGGAGCTCTGTGGTTAGTTTAGGCTCAGACTAGTCACATATACCTATTCCCAGACATTCTGAAATCCCATTGAAACATGACCTACTGCTCTAGCACAGATATAGACCAGCAGGCCTATCACGAATAGTTGTTCTGCTGCTTCTGTGACTGACCAGCGCTCAAACCCAGGTCGTCTACATGCCACAAGACTTTTAGCCTGCTGAGCTAAAAACTGTGCTAGCCCGCTGAGCTTCAATAATTTAGGGACGCTTGTGTTTCCTGTTTATTCACCCTGGAGCCTCACCGCTTTGCTCCCAGGGGCACTGCTACAAGCACCCAGGAGGGAACCCGGGGCAGGGCAGCCCCATGGGGATGGAGGAGGGGGAGGGGGCAGAAATTGACAGGACTGATTTAGACCCATCGGGAGTGAAGGGGTAGTAGGGCATGTGGTAAGTTGGAGTAGGCAGGGTGTCGGATGCTTAGGGAGAGAGAGTAGGCTGAGTTTAGGGTGCTTAGCAGTAAGGGGTCGGCTGACTGTAGGGTGCTTAGGAAGAGGGTGGTTGAGTGTAGAATGCTAAAGGGGTGGGGGTAGGATGAATGTAGGGTGCTTAGGGAGAGGTGGTAGGCTGAATGTATGGTCACTATGGTGGTGAGGGAGTGAGGGTAGTAGGGTAAGTGTCGGATAGTAGGATGTACAGAGTGAGATAATGTACGGGATTCACAGTGGTGCACACAAGGGATTCAAATCAGAGTGCTCTGGAAGTGACAGTGACACAATTATTCCTCAAATGTGTTGTCTCTCTTTCCCCAATGTCCCTCTCCTCTCGTTGTCTGCTCTGGATTTTGCTGGTTCTCTCTTGGCTGGTATGCTTGCAATCGGCTGGCCAGCGGGGATTTCTGGGCAATTTGACCTGTTCTGCTCAGGGAAGAGGTCTATAAATAACATGGGCCTTTCATGGTCCATTCATGTGCAGTTTAACATGATCTTACTGTGCATGCCTCCAACAGATACTAGACCACTCCCAGAAACAGGACCTTTGACATGCTTTGGTTTAATGGTTTGATTTTCTGGTGCATCTGACACCAATCAATATGGACACACTGAAGAGAGGGCATGGCATATATTGAAATCAATATTTTTCTAATCCGTTTGTACTGTCCATTTGATTGCATGTTATACATTTGGTGATACACTTTGTCATGCACTGTATGTGAAATGGGGTAAATTGGGACATGAAAAATCAGGTAAACTTGTGTTTCTGTGTAGTCTGGCACTACTATGTTATGTCTATAACTGTTGCAGTGAAAATATACCTGTAACACGTTCTGCAAAGGTATTTTACTGCAACCTTGATGCCAGGCAAAAATATGAGAGATTTCTAGTTGCCAAGGAAACAGTCTTGGCTCATCCCCATTTGTACTCTAAACCCGTTTATAAAAAAAATACTCAATACATTTCCTGTGTGAGTGAGTGTGCACATGCATGTGTCTTGTGTGTGTGTGTGTGTGTGGTGTGTGTGTGTGTGTGTGTGTGTGTGTGTGTTGTGTGTGTGTTGTGTGTGTGTGTGTGTGTGTGTGTGTGTGTGTGTGTGTGTGTGTGTGTGTTGTGTGGTGTGTGTGCTTGCGTGCGTCCATGTGCTTTGTGTGTGACTTTGTGTGTCCTGTGGCACCAGTATCACTTTCAGCTATTGATGAATGAAATGGGCCTGTTCGATTCAGTTTGGACGCAGTGTGTTGTTGTGTGGTTTCATTGGCATGATATCAGCTACATGATATCGGTCAGTAGATCACACACACACACACACACATGCAGGCGCGCACACGCACATGCACACACACACACATGCAGGCGCGCACACGCACACGCACACGCACACGCACAACACACACACACACACAACACACACACACACCACACACACACACCACAACACACACACACACACACACACACACACACACACACACACACACCACACACACAACACACACACACTGGCTCTACAGTAAAAGCTGTGTCAATGAGAGCTCATTGATCAGTAGCAGACGCCATTCTTGTGTTTAGCCTTTGTCTGAACCCGTGCTTAGAGTAAGCAGCCTCCAATGTAAGTTCCAGTCACATTGTAACACTACACTCGCTTCAAAGATGAAGAAGTGATGAAAGCACAACGTGAGCAGCAGTATGGCAGTGTGACGGTGATACTGTCACAGTGTGGGGTTGGATGTTCTCTGTCTTGTCATGCATGATAACAGCAGAGTGTGTGTGATTGCAATTTCCCCAGTCAACGTTGTGGCTAATTGACTGACCCACCGAGCCCCTGTGTAAGCGATGGATGCATTTGAGGTAGAGGAGTAGTATCTTCGAGGCTGTCAGGTCTCTCTGCCTACTAATCCCCTTCCTGCCTTTGTTTCCAGTACATCAAGAGGATGAGATTATGTCAGACCCGTGATGTTCCTCTTATGCTCGCTCTGCTGCACGATGACGCCTCCGGTGGCGGGGCTTTATAAATAGAGCAGAGGGGCTGTGTGTCGTATGCGTGTACTCTGTTTGTGTATGTTTAGTAGTTGAGATGCATTTCCCTACGCTTGTGCGATGAATAACCTTGCCTAAATCAATCCTGAAAACGCATACGTTTTAGCTCAGTGGGCTAACACTGTCTTTCTGTGCAGACACCCTGTCTGCGCTAGTCAGTTCGTTACACATGTCTGTGTGTTTGATCATGTGTGTGTGTGTATGTCTGTGTGTGTGTGAGGTACATACTAACTGAACTATATGCGTGTATCTGAGTATGTGTTGTCTCTCTGCTGCATCATGATGGTGCCATTGTGTAGTGTCTGGTGCAGTGGGGAGATGGGGATGTGACTGTTACAGTCACTGCCAAGGCTGCTGCTATTACTGCCTTCCGAACTGGCACTGCAATTACTGCAGCCACTGCTCTTTCTCTATGGCTCCCTACTGATAACATACTTCTCTGGTTGCTTCTTCCAAGGCTAATAATCCCATTTATGGCTTTTTATGATATCTCAAGAGCTCAGTGCCCACCCAGTGAATACATTACGTTTTAAATGTTAGGCAATGAAATGATGAAAACACTATCACACGATACAAGTTTTCACTAACACCCTTGTCACATTGACTGTTCCTCCTTATTTCAATATGACTAGGCTATTTCAACGAGGCAATTATACTTGATCCATGACAGGAGTCTTTAGAATCCCTCCTCCTTCTTGTGTTGGCTCCAGTCGTGTCACAGGGTGGTGATTCACCCCTGTCTGTCTCATGCAAGTACACTACATGCAAGTAGTCCCTATCAACTAGGGCAGTGTTACTGCCGTTACCAACGGTGCTGCTGCTATGACAACATTGTCTACGTGCATGCATGACTGTGTGTGCATACTCATGTGTTTGTATTTGTATAGCGTGAGTAGCTACTGTACATCCCTTGTGGGTCGAAGCTACGTGTATGGGACTTTGTGAATAGGGGATATTCGGAAAACACACACACACACACACACACACACACACACACACACACACACACACACACACACACACACACACACACACACACACACACACACACACTCTATATCTCTCTCTCTCTATCGCATCTCTCTCAGTATGAATAATGGAGAGAGGGGGACAGTGTGCTGGGACAGTGAGTCAGGGCTGCTGTGTGCTGGGGTTCCCGCTGCTCAGCATCCCAATCCGAATGGCTCAGCCCTGAGTCACGTTTCTCCTCATCTCTAATCCACCCTTTCTCTCTCTCTCTACGCTCTCTTCCTCCTCCTTCTCTCTCTCTCTCCACCTGCTCTCTCCATTCACTCTCTATCTCTCTGCTCTTTCTCTTTTCCTCCTCTCTCTCTCCATTCTCTCTCTCTTTCTAAATGTTATTTAAATTATCTCTTTCTACCTTCCTCTCTCTCCCTCTCTATTTCCCTCACTCCCTCTCCTATGTCGATGCATCTCTGGGAATGTATTTTTGTGACCACTCTGGCTGTTATGTGGATCCTGCTGACCATAGTGGATGTCTATGTGAGAGAAAAAACAGCCTTCAACATAATCTATCTCTGGACTTGTTGCGCTCTGATATGTCGCTCTGGGAACGGCACGTGTTACTTCCTGTGCCCAGATCATCCGTAGGAAGCAGCAGGATTGGTCTAACAATGCAACGAGATTAGCTACAATGATTAGAACAAAGGTCAGGTAATTAACGGGGCTGGATTTATTATCCGTGTAATGATGCCTGGGGGACCCTGTCTGTTTGTCATTCAACTTTATCCTATCCAACCTGCACGCTGTGGGTCTTCATTTATGGTGGTTTGGTGAATGCCTAGGCTCAGCAGGGTAACACAGATTTGAGGCACCCGGGAGACTCAGCTTTGAACCACAATCGGCCACACTGGCTTGGTTTGGGTCTCTGTGAGGAGTCGAGTCGAAGTCGCCATTGGTTAGCCCCCAGAATTACCCCAGACATTATGCGTAGCCTTTGGCCCAGAGGTTTCTGTTTGTTGTTGTATAAATCATCTGAATCTGTGTTTTAACTTGGCCATTGTGTGTTTGTCCGTGTGTTTTCTACGTTTGTTTGTGTACGACTCAGTGTGTGTGTTTTGAGAGAGAAGGAAAAAGAGTGAGGGAGAGAGAAACAGAGGAGGTGGAATACAGGTGGCTCATCAATACACACACAAGAGGCACCCTACCTCACCGGAGGGGACATCCACACCAGTCAGCCCTTGTGTAACCTTTATTTAACTAGGCAAGTCAGTTAAGAACACATTCTTATTTACAATGACGGCCTACCAGGGAAGAGTGGGTTAACTGCCTTGTTCAGGGGCAGAACGACAGATTTTTACCTTGTCAGCTCCGAGATTCAATCCAGCAACCTTTCGGTTACTGGCACAACACTGTAACCACTAGGCTACCTGCCGCCCCAAAATGATGATAGCATGATGCTAAAGGGTTGAAGGAGACATCATACTGTAACATGTCGGCGACAGAACCCTGACCTTCAGAGCATCCCTCACCTCTTTATTCATCCATCTATCACTACCTCCCTCCTTCTCTCTATGACTCCAAACTCATCTGCAATATCTCATATATTAGGCATTTATATGTGTCATTTGTATGAGGAATTTGACTGAAAACGACCAAGCACGACAGGAATCCGTCCTATCCCGCCACAGTAAATAGATTTTCTCTGAGCACATGTTGGCTGATTTGTGTTGGTGAGGGTGAGACGGAACAGCTTGACATTTCCCACCCTGTCTGTCTGCTCAGATGTCACCACCGCTCTCTCTGGCTCTCTGTCTCTCTGTCTCTAGCTCTGCCCTGAGTGATGCCTTTCTCTCACAATTGTAGGGAAATTCCGCTCTCTTCTCCTCACTCTGTACCTGTATCAGTGTAACCTGGGTGATGAAAGGACCACTATTGACAATAGGATGCTCTATCTGTCTGTCAGACCTGATCGAGGTACGAATTGACCAAGCCTGATTATGTATGGGATTGTACATGACATGTATGGGAAAATGTCATTAAACACTAGATTTCTCTTCATTATTCTCCCTCAGACCTGATTGAGGCCACCAAGGAGTCCAATGTGAACATCCCACAGATGGCGGACACGTTGTTTGAGAGGGCCACCAATGCCAGCTGGGTGGTGGTGTTCAAGGCCCTGATCACTACGCATCACATGATGGTCGCTGGCAATGAGGTGAGTGAAAGCCGCAGCCCACCACTACTGATCCTATGGGAGGGCCTTGTAGTTAAAAGGGCTGGGATGTGATTGGCTCTTGTTTAATACTTTGGTTGTATTGGACATGCTGAGTTTTTCGTTTTTCGTTCTTCGTTTTTAGTTGGCCAACCCTCCTCCTGGAGACGACTGGGTATGTAGGCTTTTGCTCTTTCCCTGCTTAGTCTAGTAATCAGCTACTCATCGGGACCTTGATTAGCTGAATCAGGTTACCCAGTAGCTTTCCAGGGGAGGGTTGGCTACCTCTGCTCTGAAGGGTTTGTTAGGTTAGGTTATAAGACTGGTTGCTGAATACACTGAGTGTACAAAACATTAGGAACACTTTCCTAATGTTGAGTTGCGCCCCCTTTTGCCCTCAGAACAGCCTCAATTCATCGGAGGCATGGACTTTACAAGGTCTCTAAAGCATTCCACAGGGATGCTGGCCCATGTTGACTTGCTTTTTCACAGGTTCAAGTTGGCTGGTTATCGATCTCTAGTCTGAATAGCTCATTCCGTCTCATCCCACAGATGCTCAATTGGAATGAGATCTGGTGACGGGGCAGGCCAATGCAGTAAGCTGAACATTGTCATGTCCGTGAACCATTCCTGGATACTCCTAGACATGTGGCGTTGGCATATCCTGCTGGGGGAAAAATGATTTGAGATCTCAAAACTCTAGTTGAAGGATTTAACAGGATTTAACAGGATTTAACAGGAGACATCGCCTGTTTGCCTGTCTATGGCCACACTGAAACAACGATGGAAGAGAGAAGAGAGAGCGAGGAGAGAAGAGAGGATGAGAGAGATGGACCAGGAGAGAGCGAGAGAGAGAGAGAGAGAGCAAAGAGAGAGAGCAAAGAGAGAGAGCAAAGAGAGAGAGCAAAGAGAAGAGACGAGAGGAGGCAGATGCAGGGAGATCACAAAGAGCTGTGTCATGTCGAATGGACACTGTGATAATGAAATTAAACGCAGTGTCTGTAGAGCAGAAATCAATGGGGAAGAGGACATGTGCACTTCTGTTGCCATTGGTGACACAGGGTAACCGGCTTTTCTTCGTTCACATACCCTTCCCCCCACCCTTATTAATCTCATCACAGTGTGTGCGCGTGTGTATGTATGTGCGTGCATCTGTGTTTGTGCATGTTTGTGTGTGTGGGTTTGTATTTGACTGGCCAGTGAATTGCAGCCCCTCAGCATAGAATTTCCCCAGAGCCTTATGTGCGGAGACAGATGTGTGGGGTTTAGCTCGACGTCTGGAGTATGTCTGTTGGTATGAAACTGTACGCTGTCTGAAATAGGGAGGAGGGGAAGGAGTGTACTACAGTATCACAAAAATAGATGTTTTTACACCAGATAGGTGCAGTGAAATGTGTCGCTTTAAAGGGTCAGGCATAGTAGTACAGCACCCCCAGAGGAAATGAGGGTTACGTGCCTTGATCAACAGCACCTCTTTCACATAGTCAGCTTGGGTATTTAAACTAGGAACCTTTCAGTTGCTAATCAAGTGCTCTAACCACTAGGCTAGCTGCCGCCCTAGAGGGGATCTCTCATTTATTTCACCTCATTAATCTGGGCTTTGACTTTTGAATGAACAGTGTACACGAAAACCCAGGTGTGTATGTGTGCGTGCGTGCACGTATCATGTGTATAGGTGTGAGTGTGTGCAGAGTATGCTTTTCTTGTCATGTGTCACAATTCCTCCATAGAAGCCTATTTGTCATTCATGTATTATTGTTTAGTGGGTGATACATTCTGTATTTGAGCAGAGGCATTCTCATTCTCACCTTCCTACTCAGGCACTGTTTTCTCGGATGTGAGGCTTTCCGTAATCAATTAAGCTGCAGCATGACACTTTTCACATGAATTCCAGTTCCCCTTCAACACAATTATGTGTTTGTAATATGAAACAGCTCCTCTGAAATTACACATCTAATCCATTTCCGTTTGTGACTCATTCGATCCTTTGAAGATAATGATCTTTAAAGGCTGTTATGTGTGTGTGTGTGTGTGTGTGTGTTTTAATATGTGCGTTTGTTTTAATATGTGTATGTGTTTTAATACCTGTCAAAATGTCTAGTTATTTAGCAGAACAGACTCAATAATTTGCTGAGCTGGTTTGTTGTTTTAGTGTATTGATCCTGTCTCCTCCTCTGACTGGTGTGTATTATCTTTCTCTCCCCCCCCCCCCTCTCTCTCTCTCTCTCTCTCTTTCTCTCTTCCTCAGAGGTTCCTCCAGTTCCTTGCCTCCAGGAACACCCTCTTCAACCTCAGTAACTTTCTGGACAAAACTGGCTCCCATGGTGAGTTAACACGTGAGCTCCGGCAGCCCCTTCCCTCGATGGGTTTACCAAGCAACCAGCTCGGATGTCGAGTCAAGCTGTCACCCAGGGTGATCACTGTGAAAACGGTGTCCATGGTGATTCAATATGAGCTCCCATGGCCATGTAAACTGGTTTCTCTGGTGATGGAAATGGTCCTCTGTGAGGTGTTGTTGCTATGGAGACGTGGAGGTGACATTGGCCTGTTGTTCCTCCCCCAGGCTACGACATGTCCACGTTTATTAGACGCTACAGCCGGTACCTCAACGAGAAGGCGTTCGCCTACAGACAGATGTCCTTCGACTTTGGCAGAGTGAAGAAGGGGTATGCTGTCTTTCAATGACTCTGTATATCCTCTCCATCAGTGCTGCTTCCATTTTGACATTTCATTTCAACCTCTTCTCTTTATGGGTTTAAAAAAATATATGATCAAGCTTCAAGCAGAGCAAAGCACACAGTCTAGCTGCAATATACAAGATATGTTTTGACCCCTCACCCTCCCACCCCCTCAGAATCATATATACTGAACAAAAATATATACGCAAGATGTAAAGTGTTGGTCCCATGTTTCATGATGTGAAATAAAATATCCCAGAAATTTTACATACACACAAAAAGCTTATTTCTCGCAAATTTTGTTCACAAATTTGTTTACGTCCCTGTTAGTCAGCATTTCTCCTTTGTCAAAATAATCCATCCACCTGACAGGTGTGGCATATCAAGAGGCTGATTAAACAGGATGATCCTTACACAGGTGCACCTTGTGCTGGGGACAATAAAAGGCCACTCTAAAATGTGCAGTTTTGTCACACAACACAATGCCACACGTGTCAAGTTTTGAGGGAATGTGCATTTGGCATGCTGACTGCAGGAATGTCCAACAGAGCTGTCGCCAGAGAACTGAATGTTAATTTCTCTACCATAAGCTGCCTCCAATGTCGTTTTAGAGAATTTGGCAGTATGTCCAACCGGCCTCACAACCGCAGACCACGTGTAACCACAGCAGCCCAGGACCTCCACATCCGGCTTCTTCACCTGTGGGATCATCTGAGACCAGCCACCCAGACAGCTGATGAAACTGAGGAGTACTTCTGTCTGTAATGAAGCCCTTTTGTTGGGGAAAACTCATTCTGATTGGCTGGGCCTGGCTCCCCAGTGGGAGGGCCTTGCTCCCAAGTGCCCTCCCATGCCCACCCATGGCTGCACCCCTGCCCAGTCATGTGAAATCCATAGATTAGGACCTAATGAATTTATTTCAATTGAGTGATTTCCTCATATGAACTGTAACTCAGTGAAATTGTTGCGTGTTGCGTTTATATTTTAGTTCAGTATAAAATATTATATTTCTCATAAAGACAACACTTGGCAGAATCACAGCCACCTGATCTGTCTGTCAGTCTCAGGGGTCAGTAGGTGGGAGTGATTCGTCTTAAAGCCAGGGTTGCATCAAAGACAGTACAGTAAGAAAATAGGCTAAAACTGCTTCTCCAATAGAAATTCCTGATCACATTTGTAGGCGATATCATGGAAACGTTGGCTAGCATGCTCTAACGGTTGTCTCATGACGAACTGTGCATGTGCAGGCCGTCAAATCAAAGGCATTCCTTCGATATAAAGTTGTTGTTTTCGAAAACGAACACGTGTCAGTTTGTCACTTTCACGAGGTTGGAGTAATAACATGTTGGCTCGAATCCAGGTTGTGCCTTTTGTTTTCCCGAAAATGTGCAATTAAGGAATAATTTTTCACTTTTCTCATTGACTTCTCAAACCCCAAACATTAGTCTGGTCTGTTTGGTCTGTTTCACAAGCCTTCCCGGAAGTATCGCAAAGTTGTGCCTCTGGGTTTAGAAACTCTGTGATTGCACTGTGGGTGAGGGCAGAGTGAGTGGGCTGTCCATGCCTGTACAGAAACAGACAGATGGATATAGACTACACAGTCTGAATACAGACAGTGGGCTATTACTTAGGCTCCTGTCCAGACTGTTGCGTTTTGCTGGCAGACACAAGGTCCCACAGCACAGTCTGTGCCAGCCATGCGGCAGACAGACAGAACAGCCAGAGCTCTGACCAAGTATCACATGTCAGGTGTCATTTTCTAAAGTAGCTAGGAAGCTGGATCCATCTAAAACTGTTGCTGTGTTAGTGTTGCATATATGATATAATAATATATATAATAATATAATTGTAAATGCCACTTAGCAGAAGTCTTCAGGCGATGCCACTAACAAGTCTTAAGTATGTGCATGTGATCCATGCAAGAATGGAATATTATATGCCATTTAGCAGACATTTATCCAAAGCAACTTATTGTCATTCATCCATACATACGGGTGTTACTGGGAATCAAACCCATAATCCTGGCGTTACACACACCATGCTCTACCAACTGAGCCATACAGGACCACAGGACACTCCCTTTGTGTCGCTAGCTCCACAGGATCACACCTATCTACAGTACTCCCTATAGATTCGCTGTCCCAGAGGTTGACATGTTATTTATCCCAATGTAGAGAGTATTAAGTTGTTTCCTCTCATCTCATATCGCTGGAAAAAGAAATGGCAGCACATTATTGTATGCGTCACAATGTTTTTAATGGATCGTAAACCCATGTATTCGTCAATAGACCTTCATTAGGGTTTAACTCATCATAATGTATCAGGAAAGATTTTTGTATTGATCCGCTAATGGGAAATTTGACTACACCAGATAATACAAACAAGTACCAATTGTTCCTCTGTTCGTCTGTCCATCTGTATCAGATCTGAGGGGGTGATGAGGACGATGCCGGTAGAGAAGCTGTTGAAAGGAATGCCCACTCTGCAGAGCCAGATCGATGCCCTGCTGGAGTTTGATGTGAGTATTATAATGATGATGATGAGAAGGATATTTGTATCCGTTAGGAAGTTCATTTTTGTTTTTGCCCTAGCACTAGACACCTGATACAATTCATCAAAGTTTGTTGATGAGTTCATCATTTGAATCAGCTGTGCAGTGCTACTGCAGGGCAAAAACAAAAATGTGCATCTCTTTGGGTCCCCAGGACTAGGATACAAAATACGCTGCCTTAGGAAATTCTCTATGTCATATAGTAAACCTACAGTACCAGTCATAAGTTTAAAAAAAAACATATTTTTTCTAAAAGTATACATCCTGGAGTCGCCTCTTCACTGTTGATGGTGAGACTGGTGTTTTGCTGGTACTATTTAATTAAGCTGTCAGTTGAGGTCTTGTGAGGCGTCTGTTTCTCAAACTAGACACTCTAATGCACTTGTCCTCTTGCTCAGTTGTGCACCAGGGCCTCCCACTCCTCTTTCTATTCTGGTTAGAGCCAGTTTGCGCTGTTCTGTGAAGGGAGTAGTACACAGCATTGTACGAGATCTTCAGTTTCTTGGCAATTTCACGATTGGAAAAGCCTTTCATTTCTCAGAACAAGAATTGACTGACGAGTTTCAGAAGAAAGGTCTTTGTTTCTGGCCATTTTGAGCCTGTAATTGAACCCACAAATGCTGATTCTCCAGATACTCAGCTAGTCTAAAGAAGGCCAGTTTTATTGCTTCTTTAATCAGGACAACAGTTTTCAGCTGTGCTAACATAATTGCATAATAGAAACTTTTACTCAAGTATTTTTTACTGGGTGACTTTCACTTTTACTTGAGTCATTTTCTATTAAGGTATCTTTACTTTTACTCAAGTAAGTACCATTGGGTACTTTTTCCACCATTGCCAAGCAGTTACCTACAAACATATTACCTCTCAACTCAAATCTCCCATCCTCATTGTGATCTAATCTCACCTTGTTTATCTATAGGTCCATCCCAATGAACTGACCAATGGGGTGATCAACGCATGCTTCCTCCTGATGTTCAAAGACCTGATCAAGTTATATGCCTGCTACAACGACGGGATCATTAATCTATTAGGCAAGACTTTACCGTTTTATTCTACTTCCTGGGACAATAATCATATCTTTTTATATTTGATAAATATTACAGGCTTCATTTTATTCAAGACATGGGAATAGATGTGGTCCTGTTCATTTTATGTAATAGTAACGTCTCAATGTAATAATAGACATGTTCATTCCCCTTTTTCCTCACAGAGAAATTTTTCCAGATGAAGAGAGGACAGTGCAAAGACGGGCTGGAGATCTACAAGAGATTCTTGACACGGATGACCAGAGTCTCTGAGGTCTTCAAAATCGCTGAGGTAAAAGACAAACCCGACAATACACTTTACTGTTGAAAAGTTCAAGCCTCAGCCTGTATGACAAACACGGTAAATGGAGGCTCAGCTGAAATGTAAACATCTTCTTTTACAGACCATAGGAATTGACAAGAATGATATCCCCGAGCTCACCCAGGTAAGTCCTGTTTGACCTTTTAAGCCTAATTTCCTACATTTTCAGTGGGATGATACACTTTCTCCTACATTGTACCAGCATTGCATCTCAGTGTTATGGTTTTCTTTAACCTATGGTAGCATGCGTTTTGGGCATAGCCTACAACTCAGAAATCTCTTCTCTAGCAGCATTGACCAATCACAGTATTGGTCATTTTTGTTGGGACAAGCAGCCCTGCCAATCACAGTCATGAACAGAGTTGACGGGTCATTGTCTACCTGACCAATGGTGAGCTATTCCTAGTGGGGGCGTATCCCATTGATCCATTCTGTCCTCCATGCAGCCAATGAGCTGTGCTTCCCCTGTGATTGACAGCCACTCTGCCCCCTCTCTTCTTACTTGCGAGGTGCTGCTTGATCTTACAGGCTGAGAGTGTGAGTCGTGTGTAGTACATACAGCTCGCCTTTGGGTCCTGGCTAGAAGAGATACAGATTTTGTCAAATTGACAGGTGGGTGGATGTATAATGTGAATGTGTAGCAACCCAAATGTTGCGCATTCGAATCTCATTACGGACAACTTTCGAATTTTAGCAACTATGCAACTACTTACTACGTTTGAGCTACTTTGCAACTACATAGCATGTTAGCTAACCCTTCCCCTTCAACATAACTCTTAACCCCTAACCTCTAGCATAACTAACATAAGTAACCTAGCTAAAGTTAGCGTTAGCCACAACTAATTGGAGTTCGTAACATATTCGTTTTGCAAATTTGTGACATATTGTACGAATTGCAGTTCGTTACATATTGTACACATTAAAATTTGTAACATATCATACAAATTGTAATTCTTAACACATCATATACGAAATGGATGATGGACATCCACAAATTAATACATACCATATGAAACGTGACATATCATACTTAAAGTGAGTGTCCCGGATTTACATTTACTGTGTTACGTCTACCCTGGAGCCCAGGTTGATGTGATTGACGGAACAGATTGGAGAAGTCGCAATACTTGCAGAGGTGTTCCGCTGATAGCTAAGATCTGAGCTAACATTGGTTTTATCTCAACAATTGTATCTTAGTGGGCTAGAATGTTACTATAGAGTTTCCATAATGTCAGAATCACCTGAGATGGTGTCTGAAATCCCATGGGTAGTATACGTCCCTCAATTAAGTATGTGGTAGCTCACTGTGTGGGTAACGAGTGTGCTGAGAGTCGGGAAGCAAGTTCAGGGAGTGAGTGTTTTAATGAATAAACTACAACTAAATACAAAACAAGAAACACAAACAACGCACAGCCATGACACTGGAACAGAAACAACAACGAACCCAAGGGAGTGACATATATAAGGAAGGTAATCAGGGTGATTGAGTGATGGAGTGAAGTGTGTGAAGTGATGGAGTCCAGGTGAGTCTGATGACACGCAGGTGCGCGTAACAATGGTGACAGGTGTGCGCCATAACGAGCAGCCTGGTGACCTAGAGGCCGGAGAGGGAGCACACGTGACCGTGTGTCCCAACTACTCCCGAACCCTTCCCTTTGGCCCTATAAAGCTTCAATTATTGCAGATCTGAAGCTCAACCCCCACACTGCATTTACCTTTTCCTACACACTGGAGACCCTTCAGATCTCCAAACATCAAAGGGGTTTAGGCCAAGGGGAAGGGGTATACTCTCACTCATTCGCGTTATGAAGGCTCTATAGACATGGCTGGGTTATTTCCATTGGAAATGCGGTCAGTGTGGATGACTTTACACTGAGAGCATGATGCACTGATGACTGTGCACTGTAGAGGGAGAGGGATTGCTTTAATAGCACAGCCTTGGGCAGATGCAGATCTGCAGGGGGTTTGACCACACTAACATGCATGATTGTTTGGACTACTAGCCAACCGGGAGGGTGGTGAGATGTGAAATGGGGGGTTGGGCTTACTGTTATGTCAGAGGAGGAGGAGCTGGTTAAGGCATGATAATGATACTTTGATTCATGACTGGGTTTGGGCGAGTTGTGAAGCATGGATTAGGGTTGAAAGCCCTGTGTGTGTGTTTGGATTTTAATGGAGTCCATTGGCTAACTAGCAGATTGACTGGTTAACATTATTAACACAGTTTGGACATTCTTGGACATTGTTCCTTATTGTGTAGAGAGATTCCTGTCATATTACTAGCACTATTACTATTACTAGTTGTTTGTCAACTGTCAAATGAAATAACTGGCTCGTAGAACAATCTATGTGTCTTCATGTATGTTTGTATGCATGTGGTGGAGAGGCAAAGAGAGAGCCTACATACACTATGTCTAGACTTGGTTCCTTCTTAGGCAGTATCCTTTAAGGCTCTTTCTTAGGCAGTATCCTTTAAGGCTCTTTCTTAGCAGTATCCTTTAAGGCTCTTTCTTAGGCAGTACCCCTTTAAGGCTCTTCTAAGGCAGTACCTTTAAGGCTCTTTATTAGGCAGTACCCTTTAAGGCTCTTTCTTAGGCAGTATCCTTTAAGGCCTCTTTCTTAGGCAGTATCCTTTAAGGCTCTTTCTTAGGCCAGTATCCTTTAAGGCTCTTTCTTAGGCAGTATCCTTTAAGGCTCTTTTCTTAAGTCAGTATCCTTTAAGGCTCTTTCTTAGGCAGTATCCTTAAAGGCTCTTTCTTAGGCAGTATCCTTAAAGGCTCTTCTTAGGCAGTATCCTTTAAGGCTCTTTCTTAGGCAGTATCCTTTAAGGCTCTTTCTTAGGCAGTATCCTTTAAGGCTCTTTCTTAGGCAGTATCCTTTAAGGCTCTTTGTTAGGCAGTATCCTTTAAGGCTCTTTCTTAGGCAGTATCCTTTTAGGGATGCTGTCCTGGCCTGGAGGTTATTAGACTCCAAGTGCCAGTGCGTAGGCAATTGAGACAAGTGACGCTCCACAATAAATTCTACTGAATTCTCCGTCCCATGAGTCACCGATTGGGCAGCTAAACGACCTGGTGATTTAGCGGTAACGATTAGAAATCGAATAAGGAAGCCATAGAATTAGTTAAGGGAAATGAAAACAAATCATGTCGTCTCACCAGATGTTATATATTTCTCTTATTACTGGATTTACCTGAAAGCCATAAGCATGTGTATTGTATTATTCTCTGATGTATGGAAACAGCACCCTCTTGTCTATGACTGATAGACCGACATGTCAATTCCAGGTGGATCTTGATGATCCCCCAGTGCTGTAGGGAATACAAAAGCATTGGAATGGCGTGAAGCAGGGACGTAACATATTTGCACCCCTCGCCTACGTTTGGCTGTGTGTTGTCTGCAATAGCATCGAAATGACATCTAAATAGATCGTATTAGCGTCTAATCATCAGATCTCTTCACCCCTCTTTGGAGTGTATCGTTTGGCAGTGGCAAATGCCGAGTAACGATTTTACATTGCAGCCATCTTCATAATGCATTCATTACATATGTGCACATCATAAGTGTACTGTAGGCTGAACAGAATCCAGCAGATTCTAGGAGAAAACTGTTTCAATTCATATAGTCATTATTTTCCTTTGAATGCTCAGTGAAGATGCTTGTGATTACAGCGATAAGTGATTACAGCGATATCACTGCCAACAGTGTACAGCAGACCCTCCATAAATGTACCTAAATGTTCCCGGAACAGCTTGCAGTCCGAAGGAAGGCATGTCATTTTGGATTGTATCAGGTTGAGACACCTGTTTAATACAAGGACACCTGTGTGTCTGTACATGGCCCAATTGGCCTCTGGGAGTGACGGAACTGTCGCTACTCCCTCTGGAAGCTTTGTGACAGTCAATCACACACCTGGGTTGTTTTCAATAGGCACGAAATGGAAGAAAACTGTCCAAAACGAGGTTCAATTTGGGAGGTGTTATCTGAATGTGTCCAGTAAGAAACGCTGGTTTTTCGTTGTCCGTAGTAAAATGACCCAGCTGTAGAAGAAAGGTCAGAGTAGACACACTACTACTGGTACTTAGTTCTGAAATGGGTCGTCCTCTTTCATATTGAAAAGGCCTAGACGTTTATTGGGTTATCAGAGGAAGTAGACCAAGGTAAATGGGTCAGGAAAATAATAGTGATTTAAGAGGGAAGTGTGTGAGACTTATTTAGCTGGCCCATTTAGCTTTGACAGCGCACACGTGGCTTGCTAGATGCTAACTGCTTAGCCTATCAGGTGTACTGCCATCTGTGGCTGTGCAGCATGTTTTTCTATGATGTGTTTACTGTCTGTCTGTTAGCTTGAGCATGCAGTATAACTCTGCATTGTTATTTAACATAAGCATGAGTAGTTTACTACATTTAAGTTATGAATGGACTCAACTGCTGTGTGAAAGACATTTTGAAGTTTCACACAATTAGCAGTGTTTTCCTATTGTCCCCCCATTACTTCCATAACCCAAATGGGATCATTCTATGTGTCCCCTGTTAGCCCCAGTGTACCCTGTTAGCTCCAAAGTGATCATTCTTTGTATGTTCCCTGTTAGCCCCAATGTGAGCATTCTTTGCGTCAGACCTCCTCTGGCTCTTCTTCTCATCCCTCTATGTGTTTCCCTCCGGACCCTCTAATCAAATCAAGTGTAATCACCTGTCAAGAGCTCCTCTGTTACTCTGTGTGCCCTGACATCAATTTTCCCTTGAGTCTTCATGTTTTAGCGTTGACCAATTCCCTAACCCAGGGTCCTCCAGGGTCCTGGAAAGTTACTGGGTGTGCAGGCTTTTGTTCCAGCCCAGCACCATCACACTAATAGTACAAATAATCAACTAATTATGGTATTTTCCCATCTAAGCCTGCAGGGCTGGAATAAAAGCCTGCACCGCCAGTAGCTCTCTAGGTTCAAAGTTGGAGACCCCTGCTCATAACCTATGTGTCTGATCCATGTACTGTACGATATACTATAGCCCTGTGGCCCCTGTAGTAATATGTTGCCCATCTCTTCTCGCTCTCCAGGCCCCTGAGAGTCTCCTGCAGTCCCTGGAGACTCACCTGAACACTCTGGAGGGGAAGAAGCCGTAAGTACCAACCACACTCTCCACCAACCACACTTGTATCCTTACCCCATGGGCGTCTTTGTAACCAGGGTGCTACTTGGGAGTGGGGCTACTTTACTTCCTATTTACTTCATATTTGAGAATTCAGCAATCTCAGTACAGTTCATATGCACGCACGCACATACTTAAAGTCTGTGGAGTAAATAAATGAAGAACACACACCCTAAAGGTGAAACAGAAAGTCGTAGTGGGGGTGGCAGGTAGCCTAACTGTTAAGAGCAGTTAAGAGCATTGGGCCAGTAACCAAACGGTCTCTGGTTCGAATCCCTGAGCCGATTAGTTGAGAAATCTGTCAATGTGCCCTTGAGCAAGGCACTTAACCATAATTGTGTCCTGTAAGTCGCTCTGGATGAGTACATCTGTTAAATGACTGGAATGGAAACATTCTGACTCTATTTGCTGTGGATTTATTTGACCAACACTTGGGCTAAAGAGCCTCCATCAAGGGTGTGAAAATAGTACGTGACCATCCAGTGAACCTAAATTCGACCTGTGCTCGACCCTGATGTCCCATAGGCTTTAATTAGGCTCAGCCTCTCTCAATTAACATCATGAAGACTTCCAGTGTATGTCCTCTAGATTGTGTGTTTTTGTTTTTTAAATGGGCAGTGTTTGGACTGAATCTGTCATCACCAGACTGTCAGTCGTGTGTTCTCGACAGCACCTTGGTAGGGCAATGATCCAGGATAGTATTTGTGGGGGGCATCGTCAGATCGGATGATATTTCATACGATGACCTTGCTTCTAGAAGTATGGAAAGAAATTTAGCAGATTAAGTCTTAGCAAATGCCAGTGATTGTCAATGTGTGTTACAGAGAGGATGTTCACAGAGAGGATGTGTAAGTATTCTGCTGGATCTACTACAGAATGACTTGACGGGGAGGGCCGGGTCATTATTTGCTGTTGTCTTGTATTGAAGTGAATGAAACTGTAAAAAAAAAAAGAAAATCCCCAATTGTTTCGTGATGTTCACATGAGGATTCTATGGAATTGACATTTCATGTTTTGCAGCGTTGTGAAGTTCAAATGGGATTCTATAGAGTTTATGTGAACTTGGCATATTTGTGATTGTTCGGTATCTCTCCTGAGTTTTGACTCCCTCTCAATATTAATATGAACTTTGACAGCTCACTCACTTTGCGTGGTTTTTTAATGTGACGGGAATCTGGTGGCTTAGCGCTTCAATGTTCATATTAACTTCATTGTCATATCATTGGGATCAACCCACCTCCTCAAAGCTTTTGATGCATGTCATTGCTAAACATGGGTTTGTTATGTGTGGAAAGTAAGAATGAAAAGCTTTGTGCAAGGAAGTGATTTAATATTGTTTTATTCAGTGTTGCACATCAAACTCTACACTCTTAGTACACTCTTAGAAAAAAGTTTCCATAAGGGTTATTCGGCTGTCCCCATAGGAGAACCCTTTTTGGTTCCAGGTAGAACTCTTTTGGGTTCCATATAGAACCGTCTGTGACAAGGGTTCTACATGGAACCCAAAAGGGTTCTACCTGGATCCGAAAGGGTTCTACCTGGAAGCAAAAAAGGGTTCTTCAAAGGGTTCTCCTATGGGGACAGCCGTATAACCCTTATTGGTTCTAGATAGCACTTTTTTTCTAAGAGTGTATGTTTTCACAATGGAGTTGCCTCGAAATGCCTGCTCTTTGCAACCAAAACAGTGCTTCTTTAGCTGTCAATTTGACACAGCTCAGTAACAGCCATTGTGCTTCACCTTGCATATCATCTGGTGATGCTATGATGGTTTTAACCATCATTTTTTAACCATCACTTATTGTTTCATTTTGCAGGTCACCGACCAAGGTGAGTCAGCTCCCCCTTATTTTACTCTGTCTCTGCACCTCAACAAATCTTTTCGACAACTGCCGACAATTTGATGATCATTTATTTGTTTATGAGTGTATTCATTCATGAGTAAAACAGCATAGCCATGTCTGCTTTTGTAACTGTGGCGCGTCGCCATTGTAACTAACTATAACCCTCTGTCTGACAGGAGTGTGAAGCAAATGGCTCCCCGGCCGCAGCCGCCACGCCTACAAAGGCTCCAGCGGCCCCTGCAGCTGCTGCTGCTCCAGTTGCTCCTGCCCGCCCTGGACCACCTGCCAGACCCACGGCGGCACCCACCTTCAAGAGCTCCAACAAGTAGGTGCCCATCTGCTGTGGGCTCTTAGGTTGGCCACTTCAAGTGCCACTTCAGGGGCCACACTAGCTTTAACCATTAGCTATGTTGTACAATCTACCGTCTCCAATCTCCAATTTACATTTAACCCCTTTGTCGTTCTATTTTTCCCTCTATTCCTGTCTCTCCTTCTCCTCTCCCCCTTCTTCATTTTGTCTCTTTCTCTCTCTCTCTCTCTCTCTCTCTCTCTCTCTCTCTATCTCTTCTGTCTCTCTCTCTCTCATCTCTCTCTCTCTCTCTCTCTCTCTCTCTCTTCTCTCATTCCTCTTCTCTCTCTCTCTCTCTCTCTCTGTACACCCTCTTCTCTCTATCCACTCCCTCCCCTCTCTTTCTCTCATCTATCTGCAGTGCTCTGCTAGACTTTGGACCCATTGTCAGCCTCCCCATCAGCTAGGTGAGAGCAGCAGTCAATCTCGTCATGGGGAGGTAAGGGCTTAAATATGATTTCATATCTGGGTTGCATTCTTTATGCCACACATATTATATATTTTTTTACATGAGTGTTTTCTCATTGCAGGCCGAGGACTTCCCTCCCTGTTTGCAGTTTAGTTTCTTCCGTTTGGTGCTCAATGAATTCCACCCTGCTCTCTTTCATGCTTTCCTACCTACATCCTCCTCTCCACCTTACTCAAGGGAAGGGCTGATATTGGCATATATTCAAACCTGCCCCTCTGCAGATTGAAATTGGCTTTCAGAGCCTCCTACTCATATAAAAACTGTTTTTCCTTGGAGTGTTTTGTTGTTTTCAGATTCGAAAATCAGAAGTACTGTAGTACGTGGTATGGCAGTGAGTTATTGACCCTGATAGGCATTTCTATTGTTTATATTCTCTGTATGTAATCCTCACTCACGTCTTCTCTTTGCTCTCTCGCTCGTCTCTCTTCCCTTTGCTCTCTCTCTTGCTTCTCTCTTCCTCTTTCTTTCTTTCTCTCTCTCTCTCTCTCTGCTCTCTCTCTTCTCTCTCTCTCTCTCTCTCTCTCTCTCTCTCTCTCTCTCTCTCTCTCTCTCTCTCTTCTCTCTCTCTCTCCCTCCTCTCTCTTCTCTCTCTCTCTCTCTCTATCGCTCTTTCTCTCTCTCGCTCTCTGTCTCGCTCTGTCTGGCTTCTCTTTCATCGTCTCGTACAGATCTGCTTGGTGGCGGTGAGTACGAGGAAACATTCTGTTCTTTACATTCGTTCACAGCTCCCATCCACAGCAGTGCTTTCAGTGCATGACTCCAGCTGTAGACCTAAGGAGAGGATCAGCCCTCTTCTTATTCTTGCTCTGTGACTCTAGCAATGTCTCAAGGTGTAACATTCTCCTCTCTCTATTACCACTGTTTTCTTGACATATCTCACGCTACATCTTTTTCTCAACCCGATCTCTCTACTTTCTCTCCCTGTTAAATCCCCGCTGTTCTCAAAAAAAAAAAAAAAAAAAAAAAAAAAAAAAATAAAAAAAAAAAAAAAAAAAAAAAAAAAAAAAAAAAAAAAAAAAAAAAAAAAAAAAAAAAAAAAAAAAAAAAAAAAAACAAAAAAAAAAAAAAAAAAATATCCTGTTGTATTGGGGGGGATGGGCTTGGGTGGGAACTTGATGGGGGGGGGGGGGGGGGTGTAGGCTTAGATACCCCCGCTGATCCAACTAGCACCTCTGAGCCAGCCGCCGTTCTTCCTGATGCTGCGGCCGCTCCGGCTGCCACGCCCACAGTGGCCCATACGGATGGCCCCGCCGCGCCCTCTGCGGCCTCCGTGGTGGTGCTGCCCGTGCCCGCCGCCACCGCCTCAGACATGGATCTGTTCGGAGGTCAGTGGGGGTCAGCCTCATGGGAGGGATCATCATGGTAGACTTGACTACACAGTAGCTGCCTGCTTGTTCGTAACAGCCTCTGACATGCTCACATGTAGTTCCACCACCTGGTTCTCCCACTCTCACATTTACGAGTTTCGGTATACACTCTACATACACCTTAACAAAAAAACATTATGTTCATGATATTCTGTATTTGTGCAAAATTCTACTTGGATAGTTATTGGCATAGTTACTGACATCTAATAAGGACACTCATTTCCAAATGTTCCATCTCGCTAAACAATGATTAGCTTGACGGATTATTCATTATTTTGGGCACTACATCAGTCAGTCAATTATTTATCCAAGACAGCAAGCAGGTGATTAATTTTTTGCTCTGCACTGTATGGAGAACAGTAGAAACTGTAGTCCGTACTCTGCATATCTCCTCTTTTCACTCCCATTTCTAATAGGGGATTTAATTCTGTATATCTACTATCAAAATTGTATAGCAAAGTGTGGCCCTCTTTTCCATGGAAAAAAGCCTCTGTCAAAGAGAGACGTTGCATTGCCCATCGCTGAGCTTGGCATTTCCTGTCACACAGCACAAGCTTATGATAGCATTGTGTTATCTTCACTTTCCCAGCGTGTACAAACATTGTGCACACTGAATGCATCTTTATGCAGCCTGGAAAGTACAGGCCCCATCCATATGACACTAATAAGATCAGCAATTTCAGCAACATCTTGTATCCTCTGTTTTCTCCTAATGCTGATCTCTCATCTTTCTGTTTTTCTCATTCTCTCTGTTCTCCTGCTCTTTATTTACCTCCTCGTCTCTCTTTCTCCTGCCTCCCCCTGTTTTTCTCTGGGTGTTGTGGTTTGTGTCCACTGTCCGCTCCTCTCATGTCCGGTACTCCAGATGCGTTTGCACCCTCCCCAGGTGACGGCCCGCCCAGCAGGGCGCCTGCTGCTGATGCATGTGCCGGATCTGGTGGGTGATAACACTGCTCAGTGTGTGTGCGTGTGTGCGCACGTGCATGTCTAAGTGAGCATATGCTTGTACGTGTGTGCACTCTTCCAACACACGTGTGTGTGTGTGTTTGTTCAAGAGTGTATGTGTGAGATCCTGAAGCTTGGGTAGCTCAAAGCTGCTTCTGCTACCATATGGGACAGTAGTCCCTCCGCCACTCAGCCCTGCTTCAGAACAGTCCCCCTGCTTCTCTCACCTCGTAATATTCACCTGGTGATGAATACTCGAGTAAAACACAGTTGTATAATTTTCGCCCAAATCCTACAATTGTTTATATTTCATATAATTGATACCGCTTCATACTAACTGACCGTCTTTATTTACCCTGTTTTGTTTCTCTCTTTGGCCTGAATGTGTAAGTATTAATCGACTACTGTAGAAGTCCAAAAGTGCAGTGTGTGTAATTCACATGGCTCCATTACTGTGTGTGTGTGTGTAGGGCTTTGGTCTTATGGCTTAGAATAGTAGGACAGTTTTACATTGAATTATGCATATTTTTCTACATTAACTTTATTCTGCGCCTTTATCATGTATTTGGATTCTACGTAGACAGAGCTTATGAGTGTGGAAGCAGATTCATGCCAAAATGTTATTATTTGTATTTGTTTTGGCATGATTCTGCTTCCATGTGTGAGTACTAGTTCTAATGTAACCATTAGACTTCGCCCTCTGTGGCCTGTCTATGTAACTACAGAATTTACCAAACCAGCTGTAGCCCATTCCCTGAGTGTGAGACAGTGAGTATTCTAACCTGTGGCTGTAGTACAAGGTTGATGGTTTCTTTTCTTTACTTCCCCCTAAACCTCATTATGGAAGCTCCTCTAGACTGACAATAATATGTATTTTACAGTGTTTGTTGTTTTAACAAACTCTCAACTCCCCCTACTCTCTTCCCCTCCTCCCCTCTCTGGTCATATCCCTTAAACCCCCTAACCCCCATCCTCCGCCCTCCCCCTTCTTCCCGCCTCCCGAAGACCCCTTCGCTCCATCGGAGGGGAGTGCGAACATGGCTCCAGAGATGGACCTCTTTGCTATGAAGTTCGATAACACGCTGGCTGCCCCAGAAGCAGCCAGCCCCACCTCTAGTGCAGTGCCTGTCATCGAGCCTCCTGCTGCCACTCCCGTTCCCTCCACTACCACCACCACTGAGTCTGCAGCTGCCCCCGTCCCTGCCATCCCCACTCTAGACCTCTTCGGTGGTAAAGTGCACATTCTACTTCGCACACTGCATTGCTCTGCGCTATGTCAATGATGATGATGGTGATGATAGTGACGATGGTACAGCAACTTCCCTACATTTTAGATTTGTTTTTATAATTATGTTTTCTTCTGTTATTATTCGTTTGATTTAAGTCATAGGCATTGAGTGAATCACACATTTTGACCGTCCCTGCAAATGAGAAATTAAATGGATATGATGGTGGGTACAGTATATGGATCTATCAAATTATGACTCTTCTCTGCATCATTCCTGTGCAGACAAGAAGTAAATACACAGATCTCAAAACTGGATGCCTTCTAATGGTATACTACATCTATTGAAACTAACAGTAACACTTTACCTCAAACCGGCAAATAATGCATCATGATGCCTTTATCGTGTATTGTAAGATGTCATGAGCATACTTGACTATGAGCCCCTTATAATGTCTTATAATCATTTTATAATGATCGTGACTAAATAACAGCCAGAATGAGTTGAAATATGAGACAAAACATATTATAGGGCTCATTATTAGACATTGTAAAGCCTCAGACATGCTTATAGCAGGTTTTGACGCATTATACCAGCAGGCTGTTACAAAATAAACCTTTTCAGTTGTCAGTAAATCTACGTGAGGCCATTGTTTGTATAAGCTTCCAGAGGCATTGGTTAAGTAATCTGTCAGCACCAGATATTGGCCTGTCAACTGTTTACATTCACAGGGCGGTTGGCTCAACGTGTTGACATGAACCATGATAGTCAGTCAAAGCTAGAGGGAAGTGAGCAGCCTTGTGTTTAAAACGATTTTCAAAACGATTTGAAAAGGAGTAAAACGCCGAGGTATTACCTGAACGTGTTCAATAAGAACGCACGTTTTCATTTTCTGTTGCAAAAAGTGTTTGATACAGTGTGCCTTACTGAACTTCACCTAGTTGTTATAGTCACTCTAGCTGCAGTGTGCCTGCATGACAACCTTTGCTTTCTTCATTTGAGCATATCTTCATTTTATCTTTCACCTGATTTTAGTTCATCTTTTCCTTCGTTCTTCAATAATCAGTTTGCAATTAAAAGAGGAATCGGTAACACTTTCGAACAACTTTCGTGAGTAAGCAATTATAAAGTAATGCAATGCTTATTCATGAAAGTTATTATAAAGTGTTACGATACATCTTTAGATGTCCTTTTTTAGATTTGTGCTTTTTTTTGTTGCTTTTCTCCGTTTCCCTCTGAACTCATGCTGTATAGATTCTAAACTGAATGTAACTGTGTGTCCTTGTTTATAGATTCTATGTTTGAGAAAAGCCCTACTGCAGATACAGCTGATGCTGCTGTTACTCCTAGCGTAGACCTATTTGGGGCAGGTACAGGACGTGGATTGCTTTCTTTGTTTGGAACCTCTTCTTCATCTCTTCTGTCCTTCCTCCTCAACCATCTGTTTTACCACACGTCTTGGTTTGTCCCCATAGTGGTATGCGACTTGTGCATGCACCCAATCCAGGGTTGGGTCAGTTTGAATGGAAGTCAGTCAATTCAGGAAGTGATTTGAATTGAACATTCAAAAATTGGGGAATTGTTCGAAACAAATAGCTTCTTCTTTTCAGTTTATTGAGAATTAATTTAATTTATTTTAAATGATTAATTCGGAATTTCATTTGACTTCCTGTATTGACTGACTTCAAATTGATCCCAACCCTGGACCCACCTGGCTTAAGAACAGTAACTCCTACCACAGCTTTCACTCTCTCTGTTATGCTAATGCTCCTCTGTGCTCTTCTACTTCACTCTTCCTACTTCCTCGACCTTCTTCCTCGGGTGTTTCCCTGGAAGATCTCCCTACTATCTCTCGCGGGCCCTCTCCTTTGCCTCCAGAGGCCAATGCTGATGAAGACCTCTTGTCTGGTGTGACTGGTGAGTTACACCATTTGCCCACTCTAAGCTGACCTCACTTCTATGGGTATACTTCCTGTATCTCCAACTCTGCCTGCATGACTACAGCATGCAGTAGTACAAGCTTGGTATTGCACTTCCCTGTCAGCCTGTCAATCAATGTATCTCATCAGGAAGTGACCGGAACTTTTTTTGTGATCAGAAGAAACATAATCATTTTTCAATGATTCAAAAGTTTGGGGTCACTTAGAAATGTCCTTGTTTTTGAAAGAAATACAAATTTTTTGTCCATTAAAATAACATCAAATTGATCAGAAAGACAGTGTAGATATTGTTAACGGCTGATTTTTAATGGAATATCTACACCAGTCTCAACGTCAACAGTGAAGAGGCGACTCCGGGATGCTGGCCTTCTAGTTCCCCTGTCCAGTGTCTGTGTTCTTCTGCCCATCTTAATATTTTATTTTTATTGGCCAATCTGAGATATGGCTTTTTCTTTGCAACTCTGCCTATAAGGCCAGCATCCCGGAATCGCCGCTTCAGTTTTTTATTTATTTTTTATTTCACCTTTATTTAACCAGGTAGGCTAGTTGAGAACAAGTTCTCATTTACAACTGCGACCTGGCCAAGATAAAGCAAAGTAGTGCGACACAAACAACAACAGAGTTACACATGGAATAAACAAACATACAGTCAATAATACAATAGAAAAGGTCTATATACAGTTTGTGCAAATGAGGTAGGATAAGGGAGGTGAGGCAATAAATAGGCCATAGTGGCCAAACAATTACAATATAGCAATTAAACACTGGAGTGATAGATGTGCAGAAGATGAGTGTGCAAGTAGAGATACTGGGGTGCAAAGGAGCTAAATAAATAAAATGTATAACAGTATGGGGGATGAGGTAGTTGGATGGGCTATTTACAGATGGGCTATGTACAGGTGCAGTGATTTGTGAGCTGCTCTGACAGCTGGTGCTTAAAGTTAGTGAGGGAGATATGAGTCTCCAGCTTCAGTGATTTTTGCAGTTCGTTCCAGTCATTGGCAGCAGAGAACTGGAAGGAAAGGCGGCCAAAGTAGGAATTGGCTTTGGGGGTGACCAGTGAGATATACCTGATGGAGCGCGTGCTATGGGTGGGTGCTGCTATGGTGACCAGTGAGCTGAGATGAGGCGGGGCTTTACCAAGCAAAGACTTATAGATGACCTGGAGCCAGTGGGTTTGGCGACGAATATGAAGCGAGGGCCAGCCAACGAGAGCATACAGGTCGCAGTGGTGGGTAGTATATGAGGCTTTGGTGACAAAACGGATGGCACTGTGATAGACTGCATCCAATTTGCTGAGTAGAGTGTTGGAGGCTATTTTGTAAAGGACATCGCCGAAGTTGAGGATCGGTAGGATGGTCAGTTTTACAAGGGTATGTTTGGCAGCATGAGTGAAGGATGCTTTGTTGCGAAATAGGAAGCTGATTCTAGATTTAATTTGGGTTTGGAGATGCTTAATGTGAGTCGAAGGAGAGTTTACAGTCTAACCAGACACCTAGGTATTTGTAGTTGACCACATATTGTAAGTCAGAACCGTCCAGAGTAGTGATGCTGGACGGATGGGCAGGTGTGGGCAGCGATCGGTTGAAGAGCATGCATTTAGTTTTACTTGCATTTAAGAGCAGTTGGAGGCCATGGAAGGAGAGTTGTATGGCATTGAAGCTCGTCTGGAGGTTAGTTAACAGTGTCCAAAGAAGGGCCAGAAGAATACAAAATGGTGTTGTCTGCGTAGAGGTGGATCAGAGAATCACCAGCAGCAAGAGCGACATCATTGATGTATACAGAGAAAAGAGTCGGCCCGAGAAATTGAACCCTGTGGCACCCCCATAGAGTCTGCCAGAGGTCCGGACAACACTCCGATTTGACACACTGAACTCTGTCTGAGAAGTAGTTGGTGAACCAGACGAGGCAGTCATTTGAGAAACCAAGGCTGTTGAGTCTGCCGATAAGAATGTGGTGATTGACAGTGATTGACAGAGTCGGAAGCCTTGGCCAGGTCGATGAATACGGCTGCACAGTATTGTCTCTGATTGATGGCGGTTATGATATCATTTAGGACCTTGAGCGTGGCTGAGGTACACTCATGACCAGCTCGGATGTTGACGTTGATACTGGTGATTTGTGGGTACTATTTAATGAAGCTGCCAGTTGAGGACTTGTTAGGCGTCTGTTTCTCAAACTAGACACTCTAATGTATTTGTCCTCTTGCTCAGTTGGGCACCGGGGCCTCCTACTCCTCTTTCTATTCTGGTTAGAGCCAGTTTGCACTGTTCTGTGAAGGGAGTAGTACACAGCGTTGTACGAGATCTTCAGTTTCTTGGCAATTTCTCGCATGGAATAGCCTTCATTTTTCAGAACAAGAATAGACTGATGAGTTTCAGAAGAAAGTTATTTGTTTTTGGCCATTTTGAGCCTGTAATCGAACCCACAAATGCTGATGCTCCAGATACTCAAGTCGTCTAGAGAAGGCCCGTTTTATTGCTTCTTTAATCAGAACAACAGTTTTCAGCTGTGCTAACATAATTTCAAAAGGGTTTTCTAATGATCAATTAGCCTTTTAAAATGATAACCTTGGATTAGCTAACACAACGTGCAATTGGAACACAGGAGGGATGGTTGCTGATAATGGGACTCTGTACGCCTATGTAGATATTCCATTAAAAATCAGCCGTTTCCAGCTACAGTAGTTATTTACAACATTAACAATGTCTACAGTGTATTTCGGATGAATTTGATGTTATTTTAATGGACAAAAAATGTGCACTTTCAAAAACAAGGACATTTCTAAGTGACCCCAAACTTTTGAACGGTAGTGTATATATAGTAAAGGTTTGGACACCTACTCATTCAAGGTTTTTCTTTATTTTTACTATTTTCTACATTGTAATAGTAATAGTGAAGACATCAAAACTATGAAATAACACATATGGAATCATGTAGTAACCAAAAAAGTGTTAAACAAATCTAAATATATTTTATATTTGAGATTCTTCAAAAGTACACCCTTTGCCTTGATGACAGCTTTGCACACTCTTGGCAAAGCATGCCATTCCATGAGCGCAGCATTTATTTTTCAACTCGAATCAATGAGCCCAATCAGGCCTCCATGACAAGCAAATCTCAAATCAGAAGACCAAGTCCATATTATGGCAAGAACAGCTCAAATAAGAAAAGAGAAACGACAGTACGTCATGATTCCATATGTGTTATTTCGTAGTTTTGTTGTCTTCACTATTATTCTACAATGTAGACAATAGCACAAATAAAGAAAACCCTGAGTAGGTGTGTCCATACTTTTGACTGGTACTGTATATAACGCAGTTTTTTTCAAAGTGTGGTGAAATGCTCTCCTCTCATTCTGTAGATGCATTCTCTGCTATGGCTCCAGCACCAGCAGTGGCTCCAACTCCAGCTCAAGCCCCGGATCCAGCTCCAGCTCCTGCCCCTGCAACTGTCTCTCCTCCCAAACCTGAGCCCTCTGCACCTGCACCTGTCATTGACCTGCTAGGTGCGTACCGTACCACGAAATCCACCACTTCCTGTACACCTTCATGGGTTGATTTGACTCATGCTGAGTAACATATGACCTTTTCCATACTCTGTTCATCTATTCGTCTTGTGTACTTTGTTGTCAGTGATTTTTTTTGTTGTTGACATTTGTCCATTGTTAAATATAGCTATTAGGTGTGAAGGATGTTTGTATGTGGGGAGCTGTTCATGTGTAAGTGTCTTCGTAGCCAGGGTAACAGACCCTAGATAAGTCTAGTTCTAGGAGAGAAATAGTGTAATATGTTTGGTGTAGCAGTATATACCAGAAGTTTTCCTCTGCAACTGGTTTTGGATTATGTAGCCAATGTTACATTGCTTGCTAGTTAGCTGTGTATACGTTAGTAGCAGCCATTGAGCAGTGACCGTCACCCGCCCTGAAACCTAAAAGTATTGTCTCCCGCATCAAGAAACACCTTTGGATTTTCAGGTTAAGGCTTCTTGAGTTGCGTTGTTTTGGTGTGCAGAGAGTTTTGAGTTCATACACAGGTTGAGACGGAAATTCTACCCTCTTGCAATTGCATGGTACTTAGAGGTGTGTGTGTATGCTTGCGTGCACGTGCTTGTGTTTACTGCAGGGTTGGGGAGTAAGGGATTACAAAAAACGGTAACTGTAATCCGTTACGTTACCAGCAAAAATATTGTAATCAGATTACCGATACATTTGAAAAATTAGATGATTACTTTGAGGATTACTTTTAAATTCAGAAAGGATGTTTGCGAGAAAAAAATCTTTGACACTTCTCTGTTTTCTTAATGACATTCAAATCAGCATTGAAAATAGGCTCAAGTTTAAATTTGTTCCACCTGAGCGAGTCTGACCACAAGTCAGAGCACAGATCAGAGACCACTATGATGACACACCAAATGTGTTTGATGGATCGCGAGAAAAGAGAAGGAATAGGCTTTTGTAGGCTACAGTCTAAGCTATGTCTTCCAATGGTGCGACTGCTGTCGGCATCCAAAGATTATCCAACTTGAATAAACGCTTGGAGGTAAGGATGACAGTAGTGTTGTAGTCTACGGTGATACGGATATCACTTATTATTGATATCTACATAGCTCATTGATGTGAATCACACTGCTGCTCTCTCATTTAGCTCATTTAGCTATCCTTACGGATTGTGGTTGTTGTGGATGGCTTTTCACAAATCTAAATGTGTATTTGAACCCAATAATGGTTGAATTCAAGAAGTTTAAGCTGCCTATCAATGATTGTTTTTTGAAACCAGTGGACAGCCAGTGAAAAATGCACTCTTGTGTAATGGAATGGCATGCTTTGCCAAGAGTGTGCAAAGCTGTCATCAAGGCAAAATGTGGCTACTTTGAAGAATCTCAAATATAAAATATATTTAGATTTGTTTAACACTTTTTTTGGTTACTACAAAGTTTGGACACACCTACTCATTCAAGGGTTTTTCTTTATTTTTACTATTTTCTACATTATTTTCTACAAAACTATGAAATAACACATATGGAATCATGTAGTAACCAAAAAAGTGTATCTAAATATATTTTATATTTGAGATTCTTCAAAGTAGCCACCCTTTGCCTTGATGAAAGCCCAATCAGTCCTCCATGACAACAAAATCATAAAGAACAGACTAGGGCTGGCTAATAAGTCCTTAGTTTTGGGGTCATGCTCAGGTAAAACAATTTGGCTAATCTATACTTCCATATTTCCAAGTCCTATTCTTGAAGATCAAGGGGTATAACATTGATTGGAATGACTGGAATTCTGATAGACTTTGATTTTTAATGTAAAGATATAGCCTAATCATATTATTATCTGTAGTAGAAAGCGGTGGGTTAGAAGAAGCCTACATAACCAACCCATAAAGTAAAATCTAACATCCATTTATGGCCAGCTATGTGAACTTAAACATCGATTTATCCTGCAATAGATGTTGTTCAATTGGTAACATACATTTTTGTCTTCTTCCAATGCCTCTTAAGGGGAAAGTAATCTAAAAGTAACAGAATGTAATCCGATTACGTTACTGAGTTTGGGTAATCCAAAAGTTACATTACTGATTACAATTTTGGATAGGTAACTTGTAACTGTAACGGATTACAATTAGAAAGTAACCTACCCAAACCTGGTTTACTGTACAGTGAGACCTGTCTCACTGCCTCCCCCTCCATTCCTGGCTCATGGCTAACTAACTCTTCTCTACTGTCACTCTATAGACACATTCAGTAGTCCTACTCTGTTGGACGCTACGCCCGCTGCCCCCGGGGGACCAGAAGAGGATCTATTGGGTGGTATGCACACACACACACTTTAGCTGTAACACCATAATGAATGTCCCGGTGAGCAGCTAATTAGTAGAATAAAGTGAGCAGGATTATGGTTGTAGTAAAAGCCTGCAGGACTGTAGTTCTCCAGGAGAAGAGTTGGGAGCCCCTGCTCTAAGAGCACGTACAGTATGTTAATATTGAGTACCATGACACAACGTAACTTAAATCAATGAAAATCATTATCACCGTATATAATACCCTCATTCAAATGGTTCCCCACTTTCAGGACTGATGTCTCCTAGCCTGACTCCCATGGCGGCCCTTGCTCCTCTGGCCCCCACTCTGGCTCCGGCCCTCGCCCCTACCCTAGTTCCTGTCTCAGCCCAGAATGACTTGCTGGAGGGTGGCTTCGACACCCTCGGCTCCCTGCCCCCACTAATCCCCGCCACCCCAGCAGCTGCAGACACAGTGCCAGCCGCAGCAGCACCCTCTGGTGGCTTTGATACATCAGGTAGGGGACACTGTCTGCTCCATGTGTATATCCTGAGGGAAGTGTGTGCATGTGTGTGTGTGTTCTGCATGCATGACTGACGCTGCCAAAAATCACCGCCACTGTCCCCATTATGTAACGCTGAGGGCTCAGCGGTTTAATTCCTCAACACTGCTTCTCTCTCTCTCACACATCTCACATGCGCACATGCCGATACTTACCACTGTGCTCCCCATCCTATTTCAACTCCTTCTTTCTCTATATGTTGTTCTCCCTCTCCCTCCCTCCCTCCCTCCTCGCGTTCTCTCTGTTCTCTCTCTCTCTCTCTCTGTCACACATACTACCTTTCCACATTTCTCCCCGCACATCCTTTCATTGTCCACCCCTTCAACCCTCTCCTCTCGCCCACTCTGCCCTTGTCTCTTTCTGCCATCCCCTCTCTCTCTCTCTGTCACTGCTGGGTCATTGCTTGCTGCTACTGCGTAATTGGTGAGTTCACAAGCCTTTCTCCCCTTAAGTGCTTCGCCGTATGAGCTGTTTTGACACGTTCCCCATTTAAAAAAATAAAAAAATACCTTTTTGCATGTTTCAATATGTTTGTCTCATATACGAGACAATGTCATGTATGTATTACTCCCATTTGTAACGTTTGCCAGATTTCTACCCTCAATTCAGCATAGTGCCCTTTGAAACTGCGATGCTGGCACTGTGGTAGTCTAAAACCACATTTAAACCCAGTTATAGACCTGAATGTTGAGATAATGGATATCATGAGGTGAATGCACCAATTTGTAAGTCGCTCTGGATAAGAGCGTCTGCTAAATGACTTAAATGTAAATGTAAATAATGTGGTAGTGAAGGCCTTACAGTGGGTATATATTCATCTCTCGTGGGCAGACTACTTAAACATAAAAGGTACCAAATTACGCAAGATTTTTATTCTGGGTTAACCGAGATGAGGTGTATATTGTTTCTGCTCTGTTCGGTGCACGCATTGCACACCAGAGTACTGTACTGAATGCTAGTGTTGTGGTGATGAATTGTATGGTGATGATTTCACATCTGCCCCCTCTTTGTGAAGATTAGGGATTATAAAGATTTTAATCCATGCTGTATGTTTCTAACATCTTACTCCCCTTATTTCTATCCTTTCCCTCTAAGTGTTTGGTGGATTAGGGGACCTACTGATGCCAGTCATAACACCCCAGTCCACTGGGGGTAGTGTGGGCAGCACAGGCAGTGGTGGGGGGAATACCAAGGTGGCACCCGCGGTCGGGGGTGGCATGGCAGGCGCCACAGCTATTAAACGGCCATCCATCGGGGGCGACTTGGACTCCTCACTAGCAAACCTGGTTGGAGGCATGTATTGATCACACCGGGACAGCCTTGATGGTTGTGATTACTGTTTTTTTTTGTCAGTTTTAAAAATGAGTTCTGAAATTGCATTTTTTTCTCTTGCAGATCTGGGGATTCAGAAAAAGTACGTATGGAATTTCTCTGTGTTCGCGCTTGTGTGTGTGTGCGTGTGTGTGTTCTCCTTTTCTTTGTGTGCTTCCTAAACAACAATCAAAGTCATGCGGTATCTAGTGTGTATTCCCAAACCTTCCAGCTAGCTGATGACAATGTTGGTGTCCTGTGTGTCTCGTATAGGGACCATCAGTGGAATGACAAGAAGCTGACAGGAGGATCTAACTGGACCCCCCAGGTAGCCCCTCCCAGCTGGGGTGCTCCTGGGCCTATGATGGTAAAAGCATCCACAAGCCTCCCAATATTAGCAAAGAACCGTTATTGGGACACAAATTGAAATCAAATCCAACTTTATTGGTCATGTGCGCAGGATACAGGTTGTAAATGGTACAGTGAAATGCTTACTTGCAAGCTCCCCTCAACAGTACAGTACACATTTATAAAAAATAAAATAAAAGGAATACAAATAATAAAAATAGTAATGTTTTGAAATTTACACCATAAGAATATACAGTGTAGACTATGAAATGTGCTCGAGTGAGTAGTGGTATGGTTGAGCAACTTAGATAGATAGTAACAGCAAGTGTGTGTGTGTGTATGTGAGGTGTGTGTGTGTGAGGTGTGTGTGTAAGGGTGGATGAGTGAAAGTATCTTAGGTGCAGCTGTGAAGTGAGTCAGTCCCCAATGATGGACTGGGCAGTCTTCACCATCCTCTGTAGAGCCTGGAGAGAGTAGAATTTTTGTATGTTGGAAATACGCTGTGGACCTGAATGGGAAAGGATTGTTCAGGAATGGAAATTATGTTCTATGACATAAAGCTGTGAACTGTTTTTGTCTTGACTTCCTGTTTCTAGGGTGGCCCCGCCCCTGGAGCCCCTGGTGCCCCTAGTGCCATGCCTCCGCCCATGGGAGCACATCCTGGCTTTGGCATGGTGAGATACTGGACTGGATGCCCAGAAACCAACGTGTACAGCTATACTTATAAATGAGCTCAGTGCTCTTATTCAAGTCAGGAAGTAGTTATTGGTCAATTCCATGAACCCCTTCCATCTCTTACCAGGCCTCAGCAGCTGGATCTGGAGTTCCCATGATGCCTTCCATGATGATGGGCCAGCCAATGATGGGTCAACCCATGAGACCACCCCTGCCAGGAGCTGCAGCACCAGGGATACCGGTAACACACACAAACACACACGCATGCACACACACGCACACAGATACACCCTCACATTCGTTCTCAGATAATAAAAAAATCCAAACCCTCAAACACGTACACAGGAAAGTGCACGTAGGTATACAGAATCACCTGTTACCCCTTCAGTTATAAACGTATTAAAAGGGGAAATATACTCATATATTCTTCATTAGTTCACTTTTGATACAGTCCCATAAAATAATGCAGGTCAAAATTCATGTTTTCAAGATATATTGCTTTTAGTCTCCTGATGACCAAAATCAAAGTGCAAAACATCATCATAAGACTTTTCTACAAAGTCAACACAGGCTTGCTATTTTGGAAAGCAATGAGTCTTGTATGTGCACAATAAAGATATTTTAAAGGCAATGTATTTGAAGTGGTACTCAATTAGTTTTTCTGTTTTCCAGCTGTCTCCAGGACCTGCTGCCACCCAGAGCAAAAAGCCCAAGGACCCACTGGCAGACTTCAACCTCAAGGACTTAATGTAAATCCCCCAGCCCAGGTGTGTGTTCAGGACATTACGCTGTCATCCTGGTGTGATGCTAGTCTTGCCTGGTGTCAGATCTGGTTATACAACACAAAGAGATCTGCGACCAGGCTATAATGCTAGTCTTGTGTCAGTAGTCAAACTTAGGGTATGTTTTTCTCCTTATTGTCTTCCAGCTCTTTGTTTTTCTGGAGCTGGGCCCTCTGGCTGCCTGTCTTATTTTGGCGTTCTGTACATCCCGGGACACCAGAGACCCTCCTCAGCTACTCACCCATAGGAGACCCCCTTCCTCCACTCCACCCCAGCCCCCTGTGTAATGTTGTAGCACAAACTGTGAAAGTGAAACCTTAGTGAGAAAAAAACAAGTGTGTGCTTAACTAGATGTAACCCTTTGTCTAAACAAAACCACACAAAACCTACAACAAAAAAAAAGTCTATAAAAGCAAGCCAGAAACCCGAGCAGAAGCTGAAGGCGTATGTGCTGTGTGTATTTAGATAATTTTTTCCAGTAGTGTTCGCGTGTTGAGTTGAATGATGGATGCGTGTTTGTTTGATGCCCTCAGCTCCACCTTTGGCCCTGCACTGGCCTTCTGATCACTCTAGAGGGGGAGGGGCTTCCACCCTGCCTCACCCTGATTGGATAAGAGGGGTAAGCAAAGCAGACCCGTAAATTTTGGATGAAATGTTCAATGTGTCGTTCACAGAAGTTCTTCTTCGGTGGTGTATATACATTACACTGGGAAATCTCTAAGGATTTGTCTCTACTCTGTACAGTATGTCTGTGGAAGAGCATATTGATGTGAATCTGATATCAAATTGTAAGAAGTCATGTGACCATTATCTTATTTCCTTTCATCTTTTGAACGTATTTAGAAACAAATATGATATGAATATATGATTAATATAAATAAGCAACATGTACGGGCTCCTGAATCCTAAATTACCATCCAATTATTTTTTTTATGATCGGTATATTTATTCGTTTTTTTTGGTCAGCGTTTATTTTTCTATTTTTTTTAGATTTGGGGCGTCATGTCCAGCTTTATTTGTACATTCTCTCTCTGTTGATATTGTTTGTGAATCTGCTGTAAAACGTTGTCGGATATTTTTATCAACAGATCATATCTTACCGCCTATTTTCAGAGAAAATGTGTTTATATTTGAGTTATTCCTATTCAAGAGGAAGGTCAAACAGTGCATACCAGGAGCCAAATCTTGCCAGTATCTCATATCTCAATACAGAGGAGAACAGTCTTTTGTTAAACCACTAAAACAAGTTGTGTACAGTTAGTCTACTTCCTGGTATGACCGGCACTCTCCCTATGGACCTATCACTGTCCTCCTCATCAGTGGTCTGTTGTTTGATTTACATAATTGCTCGTAATTTATTATTAGCATTATTACTATGACTAGACCACGGTTAGTTACTGGATATGTAGTGTTATTTTTGTATTTGAGAAGGAACAGAAACATCCTTGTCTCCCTATTCCCCCCCACCCCAGATTTTGTTTCATGTTTCTGTTCCGTTTCCTCCCCCCTTGTTAGTGAATCAGTAATATTGTACATGGTAACATGGACGGAGCGGAGAGCCTGTGTATACCCAGTCAGAAGAGGACACTGTTGAACAGTGTGCCTTCCATGTCTATCTAGACAGCTGTTTAGAACCTGTGAAACCAGTCCTGTGCTGTATACCCCCAGATATAACAAATACTGTGTTGTGTCATTGCAAAGACTGTTTCGACAATTGTGCGGGGAAAAAATATGGATTAGAAAAATGGGAAAACATCATTATTGAGTTACATTTTTATTTTATTATTATTATTTACTATGCCCCTCCCCAGTGCATGTAAGCCCTTTTAGATGCAATAAACTCAATGATGGAAAGAATGGACCATTACTGATCGCCCATCTTTTTCTTATATTGATAGATCAGATTATGGACGCATTGCGTTTTTAATCTGGTGCACTAAATGTCATGACATAGGAATGACATCAATAGGCGTAACCTGGGTTGTGTTCATTAGGGCGCACAAGTGAAAACATTTTTAAAATGTAAAAGACTGTTTCTTGTTGGACAAGTCCAAGAAGTGCCTAATGATCATGACCCTGGCTACAGGCATAGATGTGTCATGGATACATACAGTACATCACTTATTATGGTAAACACACATACAAGTTGTAATCTTGGTTTAATTGTTGTTTTTTCAATCATGGTGAAATGTTATAATTTTATTGTATTTGGTCATCAATGGCAAACTCGTATACATTGTGGCACATAATAAACAAGAGATGCATCAGCATGAACACTTTAGAATGATGATCGTTATCATCACGTAACATTATGGCGTTTGTCACCGCTAGCCTTCAAATGACATGACTCTAATGGAAAACTGAATGTCGAAATAACGTTTTTAATCTGAAAGCTCTGTTGCATCAAACGCACTGTGTAGCCTCATATTAAATACATCGTTACAGTACTAGGCTATCAAAAATATATTCCGATAGGTCTCCCCAAAGTGCATCATTTTTTATTTATGAAATTAGCACCAAGTCTCTGGATAAGCACCATCATTTTTATGTGTATGGCAATGAAACCACATTTTAATGCACTGCTAGAGTAAAAAAACAAAAACAAACGGTAGGACTGAAAACAATCATGTTTTATCCAGGATCCCTCTGGAACCTTTCACTATTTAGTCATAGAAACGTAATCTTATAAGAAAAGGTAGTTTTACAAAAAGGGACATAACAGGAAACTCAAAGAGCTAGATAAACATTATTTTAAACACCAGCACGTTGATTTAGAAAATATTTAGAAAAAGACAGTTATAACTTCTTAATATACTCAAATGTTAATTTCTCCGAAAAAATTTTGCTTTCTTCTGGGTCGTTCACCAAAGCCAATGCAAACTTTCTTGTTCAATTTGCTAGAAAAGGGAAACACATTTGAAAATGTTAACGTCTCTGCGTTCATTAAGGCTGCCTGGAATATATGACATAACAAGCATCACTCCCCTGAAACAGCTGAATATACAACGTTTTAACAAAATTGGTCAAACCTGTCAAAATATTCCCGTTGGCATAAACACAGACCTAGTAGGAGCTGGCAATATATAATCATTGTATTCATACATTTCTAGAATGTTTGCTTTTTAATAATTTAATAAATTAGACAAGGCAGAACAGCCATAGTTCTCTTTGATCTGTTGACAAGTTCCTGTAATCAACAACAGTGAGTTTGTATGGCCGCTTGTGTGCGATGAATGCTGTGATGAGGCAATCTGTGCCAGTTGCCAGTGGGAAGCACAGGAGGTAATAGAGAAGACAGAGGAAGGCAGTCGGGTGGGCGGGCTCCTGTTTCGTTTGTGATGAAGGGTGGAGGGGTGTTGTGGCATGTTGTGTGTCCCTCAGGCGTCCCGGCACTCACTGGAATCCCCATGGACCCAGTAACAGATCTGGGCATACTTGAGGGGCGTTATCCTCACCGCCACATTGTAATCTTGCTGCGCCCCATTGCCGTTGACATCCACCCACTGYTGGCCRGAYAACACCCCGATGATCTTCCTCTTCCATTTCTTCTTGCCYGGCTCTTTGAGGCGGATGTAGACCCCYGAGCCGCTGGAGCCGGGCTTGGCYTCYCAYTACTGATACAGCAGGTCTTTGGACTCCTCCYACACCGAGCAGAAGCGGTACACCAAGTTGCCGGGCCGGTCGTCGTCYAAGCCTGAGAAGTGGATRCMGCCGGCYGGCAGCTTCTTGACCGAMGGGATYARGCCTAGGTCCATGTGCTTGACCTTCTGGGCCTTCTTCAGCTCCAGCACGGCATAGTCGTAGTCAGCCGCTACACCGTCCGACGCCCCGCCTTTGAACCAGCCTTTAGGGACCTGGGTCTGCTTCACTCTGGTCCACCGGAAGGATGGCTTCTCGACCTCTGCACTGCGACGACTGCGGCTCTTTCTGTCCTTCCCTTTCCCTCCTTTCCTCTCCTTCCCTCCATCTTTCTCTTCTTTCTCTTCTTCTTCCTTGTCTTCTCCCCCTTTCCTCCTCTTGCCTTTCCCCCGTCCTCTCTTCCCCTTCCCTCCTTTCCCACGCCGGGATTTCTCCTTGAGGATGCCCACGCGTAGCTTCTGTGCTCCGCTCACGTAGTCCTGTCCGTCGTGGATGCAGTGGGCGGCCGTCAGGACGTGTTTGGGGGATAACAGGACACCAGAGCAGCCCGTGGAGATCTTGACGGAGGTGGAGAAGGGGTACTTAGTGGAGAATTGCTTGTCAGTGATGCTGAAGCGGGTGTCTGTGCCGTAGACCTCCCGTCTGCGGCGTGACTTGGAGGAAGCGGAGGAGTTCCCAGCAGGCCAAGCGTTGACCTCGTTGAGGACCTGCACAGACACGGAGGTCAGGGTGCGCGTTCCGTTCTCGTACACCGTCTCATAGGACAGGAACTCCTCCAGGTCAGCCAAAGAGGGGTCGGGGAGGCGACGCTGGCACTCAATCCCACAGGTCCCGTTCAGCTCTCCCTGAGGTTTGGCCGTGAAGCCAGGGCTGCTAAGGGCCACCGTCCTCCTGTTCCTCACCAGTGGCACCTTCCACTGCGGCCAGGTATACTCATCATCTCCTCCTGTGGCCTCKTGGGCTTCCACAGCCACCACCACGGCCAGCGACGTCACTGAGAGCAGGAGACACAGGMGTACGGGGKCCATTGRACAGATGGGCCTGGCTCTYGAGGGGAGAGGAGAGAAAGACACTATAAGGGATGGTGGAGAACGCTGAGGTGCAAATACAGTGTGCTGTCAATGCTTTGTCAACATGCATGAAGGGTTTTTTAAATGGCTTCATATGTCTCTATTGAATAGAATAGACGGAAAGAGAAGAAAAATGTGTGTGCTGCTCTACTCCCACAACATACACACACACAAGCAGTATAGCCAACCAAATCCGAGATGGGTTAGTAAAAACGTTCTACTGAAACACATTTTCATGTGGTTGTTACAGAAACCACTGTTGGCAATTTACAGTTTGAGGCATCCATCTGTTGTTGGTCAAACTTTTCAGCTGGGATGGGATGGCATTTCATTTGGAGGGTATTTTTTTGAAGTCTGACTCTGAATAGAAACATACTGAGACAAAGATAAATGAGGTCAAATCCTCCCTTCCCCAAAATACATCCAGCACCAGCGTGCCACATCCACAGGAGGGCAATGTAATCTAAAAAATGAACATCTCACAGTTGCCAAATTCAGAGCACTGAGAAGAAGCGAAGCTGTCAAAAAAGTGGGCTGTGCCTGTGGCTAACAAGAGACACAAGAGCACTCCTTGTTTACTAGCACAGTTGTTTTCATGGACACAACCATCTTCAAAATGCTCATATCAACAAAAAGAAGGTGTAGCAGCATCTTCATATGGAAACGATTAAATATAACCGACAGTCTCTCAAGAAATCATAGCATTTCATTGAGTTGACATAGGAGCTGTGTGGTTGAGAGGAGATTTATGGAGCCTGAGGCTGAGTGGAGGCTGTGGCCAGTGGGGAAGAGAGTAGAGGACCATCCCTGGAGCTCTGACTGTACTGAGATGGTGGCTTGGAGCTTAGCCACATGGTTAGCCTTTAGCTGTCAGTAATGACCATATCTGGTTTCTCTCGGACTCTATGCTGCACTCTGCTTCATTCCTCCCACAGTTTGAAGACGTAGGCCGACATGACATCACACTAGATGAGAGTTAGACTGTGGCCAAACTGAGGAGTAACTCGCTAAGTGTGAGGGTGCTAATGGGGCTGATAGCTGTGGAGGAAATATAAATTCAGGGCATTTTATTCATTCAACAGACCATCACTGCACTACTGAGCAGAGTAATAGCCCTTTGTCAGCAGCTGCGTAGATGTAGCTCAACCACAATTCTATACAGAGAATAGAACGGGGGAAGTAGTTTGAGCTACAGTGTAGTTCATAAAGGGGCCTAAGCAGTACTGCTGTAGTGTAGTAATGCAAATCCAACAACCATTTCATACAATGGAGGGATGGGATAGAGGTAAAATGAGAAAAAAACGATGTGATTACAGTACATTCATCCAGCCTGTTTGAAGAGCCTAAATAGCCTTTGGCATGCTGGCTAACATCTGGCCTTCCAGCTGGAGGCCGAGCCTGTGAGGGAGGGGCGAGCGTTGGTGGCCAAGTTTCTTCCTTGCATTCCCATTCAATCAGATGCTAGGCAGTGTTAAAGTGAAAAGCCGCCAGGCGTTGCACGGTGGACGGATGAAGGAGATGGATGGTAGGAAGTAATCCCATCAAAGGATGTGCTGTTGCATCACCAACCATAGGCTACAGGGGACCAGGTCAGTTTGGCATTATCCAACCACACCTCTCACAGGGGAGTTATCCTTCTTCCACCTCTTGTAGCAAACCATATGCCCTGTCTGTTTCAGACAAGTGGTATGTATGTCTACTGTAAGGGCAAAGGTCACACATGACCTATCCCAGAATAGCATGTATTATGCCATGTTATGTCATCTTAATGCAGTTCTGTTAATGGTAGGTCTTGACACCTGAGGATTCTGATTTATTGGCCTCAGTTTTGGTCTACAAATCAAATCGCTCAACTGTGGATGGGATAGCCATGTACACAACGCCATACATCTTCGAACCAACCTTACCCTTAAATAAAAACAAGATACACTATAAAAAATTACATAAGAATGACTCAATGAATTAGAAATGTGATGTCAGGAATTTGACCCAGGTTTCTGGCCAACAAGACACGTTCTCCCAGACCAAGAAATAGCACAAATTCAACAGAAAAGTGAAATTATTGAGGATAGAGTGGAGACTGATGTGTTGCCAGTATAATTTTCTGTTAAAGAAGGCCTGCATTTAACTGAGATTTTACATTACAGTATAATCTCTCAAACGCCATCCCATGCACCATTTTCCAATCCAGCGCATGGTCGAAAGAATACCGCACAAGGCCACCAAAAGATGGTGCTAGATTGCAATCTCTCTCGCGCGTTACTTAATTTCTTTGTTCATAATTCGGATTTTTATGGGAAAATATCCTCTAAAATCATTGTGGAAAAATGTCGATACAATAAAAATCACTGCAAGCAAGGGTGTCCTCTTGGTCCTAAAGTAGCGCTAATTTCAGTAATTATGATGCAAATATGTTTTTGATAATAACTTTAGACTATCACGCAACCTATCTTGGAAATGGAAAATGAGATCAGCTATTGGTTATCAATAAAGCCATGAGTTGGCTATTAATATGAAAATTCATAATAACCTTGCAAAATAGGTTTCTAATCTCAAGGTTAAATCATAATAATAATAATAATAATATTGTTTTATGCTACTATATCTAAAATATTTAATTTTTAAGAAGTCTATGTGAAAAAATGTATATGATTGTAGCCTAAAAACGAAACAAGAATAAAAGAAAGTGAGTTAATGAATTAACCTTCCACATTTGCATGTAAAAAGCTAACTCTCACCTGTTCCATATTATTGTCTCAATGACTACATAGATAGTAAAAAAAAATGCTTTAACGAACGGCAAACAAACAAATAAAAATAATTATACAAATCAATATTAGCCAAGTAATGAATATAATAAAATGAAAATTTAGCAATTTTTCAATATCACCATTATCAAACCAGACCACCAGAAATCAAGAAAATAGATCAAAAACCGTATAATGAAAATAATGAGCTGAGAGACCCACTGTCCAAGTGGCTCCATCAACAAAATAAACAAAAGCCTCTGCAGCTCCATACCTGCTTGCATTCGATTGATCGATATGACAAATCCGCAAATCTGTTTTTGATTTCCAGAAAGAAACTGCTATTGCATCTAAGACGTCTTCTTATCAGTGGACGAAGTTCCCTTCTCCTCATCGCATTTGCACCAAAGAGGCTGAGAGAAATTCGCAGCAGCCAGTGCCCTCCGTTCGGGCTGCGCTTGATGCTGAGAGAGGGAGGAGGGAAGACAAGTCTGAAAAAGATTTTTTCACTTTCGACAAAAGCTGTTTACATAGGCCTACATGGGAGTGACCAGCCGGATCAGCTAAAAACGCTGGATTGATTGATTGAATGAGTGAGTGTTTGTCAGTCTATGCAACCAATAGTCCTATATGGTCGTCAATGGGATACTGTGTTCATGAGATGAAGTTGCGCCCTATGAAATAAATATTACATTTCAGTGTCATTTTGTGCGCTTTATTCAATGGAGCTTTCATTCGACCGGGGACTGGAATTAGTTCCAGGGAGCCCACAATGGCCCTCGCAGACTGCTTTCATTGTCGCCCGTCTGAACTTCCACATCTGCTGCACTTGTCTCTGTGCTCGATGAGGTGGTAAACACACCGGCAGGGGGTCTTTGCGCTATATGCACCCATGCCGTGACAGAGAGCACTATTCAGGAAAACATGCGTAGAATAGTGAAGCTAACTGTCCAACGGAGTATAGAGCAACCGAATGGATGCTCATTTCCGTTTTATAGGGAGGATGTGTTTCACTTGGATCTGCATCTGTCCTCACATGTATCATGTGTAAAGATAAAGGGAACCACCCACACTAATCAGAGGAGGCTGGTTGGAGAAGCTACATGAAGATAGGCTCATTGTAAAGACTGGAATGGAATGGAATGGAAAGGTATCAATCACATCAAACATATGGAAACCACATGTTTGACTCCATTCCATTAATTCCATTCCAGTCATTACAATGAGCTCGTCCTCCTCTAGCTCCCCCCACCAGCCTCCTCTGCCACACTTGACTGTTCATGTACTGTAAAAAAAAAAATGTTTAAAAGCCAAATGAATCAGCATTATTTGGTGAGTTGGGTGGACTTCAGAAGGACAAGGAATTGAACTAATGTGTGAACATTTGTTCACTTAACAAACTTGCTCACAGTCACTGCTCACAGTGAGCTGAATGTACAAAAACTTGAGTGGAATTACAAATTAATGTTTGGAAGAGAACACTGTAGGGGAAAGTGGGGTAAGCTGAGCCAAAGTGTTAGATCAGCCACCCCTTGTTTCTAGGAAACAATACTGTCTGTGAAGGCGTCTGTGAAGGAAGAAACCACATGGAATAAGCGGCATGCAAGTTAACTCCAAAAAACGGATTTTCACAAAGTCAAATTAATTTCTCTTATAGGTTTCATGAGCTTGTATCTTAACCAAAGTAGATAGCTTGAAGATTGTTTTATACATCAACTGGGGTCTTGATAAGCTACAATATGAGGGCCTAAACCTAGCATGAAATTGCATCCTTGTAGCTGATTTGGCTAATATAGTCTAAATGTTTGGCCTAGGGTAAGTTGAGCCAATGGTCACCATACCCCAAACAAATCATGATTACATTTTGTCAGTTTTATGCAATGTGTCATGCATATGAACTCAAGATAGTGCATTCTTATTGTTACAGAGCTGGCATCATCATGCCCCTTGTACACAAACATAAAACAAGCAGGGGTCTAGCCCCTTTGAGATTATTGAGAGAGCAGCCAATGAAGTGAGAGGAGAGAAGATGTCCATTCGAGCAGCAGCAAGAGATTTAAAAAAAACACTGAAGAGGTACATTGGGAGAAAAAAAAACTGTCATGCCCTGATCTGTTTCACCTGTCCTTGTGCTTGTCTCCACCCCCCTCCAGGTGTCGCCCATCTTCCCCACTTATCCCCTGGGTATTTATACCTGTGTTTTCTGTCTGTCTGTGCCAGTTCGTCTTGTTTGTTCAAGTCAACCAGCGGTTTCTCAGCTCCTGTTTTTCCTCAGTCGCTCTTTTTCGCATCCTCCTGGTTTTGACCCTTGCCTGTCTTGAAGCTCAGCCCGCCTGCCTGACTACTAGGCCCCTGAGCCCGCCTGCCATCCTGTACCTTTGCAGCTACTCTGGATTATCGACCCCTGCCTGCCTTGACCTGTCGTTTGCCTGCCCCTTTTTTTGCAATAAACATTGATACTTCAACACAGTCTGCACTTGGGTCTTACCTGAAACCTGATAGTACGAACTGGTCATGACTGACCCAGCAGACTTGGACCAGCAATTTTTAGTAGACACGAGGAGTTGCTTCACGGTTTGATGGAAGGGTTCCAGGATGTGGCCGAACGTCACGACCTAGCATTGGACGCATTGCCGTAGCAGTTCCTTGGTTTGCTTACCAGGCAGCCTACCACGACGGTAACCTCCCAGCACCTCAGTAGCCCGGCTGGTAGCAGCGCCGTCACCCCAGTTTCCCGGGAACCCCACTTACCTCCCTCGGAGCGCTACGATGGAGATTCCAGAACATGCCGGGCCTTTCTCTCCCGGTGCTCCCTCGTTTTCAAGCTGCAGCCTTCTTCGTTCCCCTCGGATCGCTCGAAGATAGTGTACATTATTACGCTGTTGTCCGGGAGGGCACTCGCCTGGGCCACGGCGGTGTGGGAGAAACAATCCGCTGTCTGCCTCAGTCTGGAGGTATTCGTGGCAGAGGTGAGAAAAGTTTGAAGCTCTGGTGTCCGGGAGAGAGGCTGCCCAGAAGTTACTCCAGCTTCGGCAGGACACCCTCAGTGTGGTAGACTATGTGGTGGAGTTCCGCACGCTAGTAGAGGAGGATACCTGGAACCCGGAAGCGCTGTTCGACACATTCCTGCACAGATTATCGGAGGAGATAAAGGATGAGCTGGCAGCCCGAGAACTACCAACGGATCTCGAGTCACTCATTGCTTTAAACATCCGGATCGATGGTCGACTACGGGAACGTAGGAGGGAGAAGAGGTCCGATTGCGGTCCCAATCGCTCACTCAGGGATCCCACCTTGCATCTGATTAACTCCGGAAGTCCCCGGCATCTATGTCCCTGAGAGGATCCAAGATTATCCGAGTCCGTTCAAGAGCCTCCGGAGACTGCCGATTCGCGTCTTCCCGAGCCGATGCAGCTTGGCAGGGTTAGGCTGCCTCCAGCCGAACGCGTATGCAGACTTGAGACCCAGAGTTGTCTGTATTGCGGTACTGCCGGCCATTATCTGTCTACCTGTCCCTTTAACCCCTCTCCATTCCCATGGCTGTTAGAGTGCTGGATGGGTGCTCTATAGGCCGGGTCACCCACCAGACCACCCCCGTCAACCTACGAGTGTCGAGGAACCACAACAAGAGAATCCAATTCCTGCTGCTTGAGTCTCTGCAGGTTCCTGTGGTATTGGGATTCTCTTGGCTCCAGCAATACAATCCCTCCATTGACTGGGCTACTGGTGCCATAGTGGGCCCATCCTGCCACACTCATTGCCTGAAGTCAGCTCTGCCGGTCCAATGACGTCTTCCTGGGGGCTTGGAAATTGCCCCGGACCTCTACGCCAGCTCCGCAGAGTACCAGGACCTCCGGGAGAGGTTCAGTAAGGCCCGGGCCACTTCGCTTCCGGTATCCAAGAAGGTCAAGCCTGAGGCGCTGGCACGCCGCTAATAGTGGTGCGGCTACTACCCTGGAAGTCGAGACCTTTCCCCCCCCGCTCCAAGATCATTAGCCCCTCTGCTGTTCATCCTCTGTCGCCCCGTACCCTCCATATTTTTCCTATCTTTTCTGTGTCTAAAGTTAAAACCATGTCTGACTGCCTGTTGTCTCCTGCAACCTGATACAAACATACCTGTGCGAAAGAGAGGCTATGAGAAGCAGAGGCACACAAGGTCTTATCTGATGACATGGAGTTTGAGCTTGCTAAACACATCAAGGAACTCTTGGACCAATTTCATGGGCTTAGTAGCCTAAAATGCAGAGAACTTGCCTATGAATTGGCACATCAAAACAACATCCTTGTCCCAGACAACTGGTCAAGAAATGGAAGGGTAAGTGATACAGAGAGATCTATGTCTGAATGTCAAATCAAAGTTTGTTGGTTGCGTACACAGTTTAGCAGATGTTATAGCGGGTGCAACAATGCAGTATAAAGTCAAACAGTACACAAATAATTATTTTTAAAAACTACAACAAATCAAGAAACGTCAGAACGAATCAAAATAACAACCCAAATAGCACTGTAACAGTAATCTAAATGCAATCTTCTGTATATGTATATACTTTACACCGGATGAATATACACAAGATATACTAAGAATGATATGTACAGCAGTAGATATATTAGAGTGAGCTATGTCAAGAATCCAGTACATAAATAAAAATGAAGTGTGTATAAAATAAACGCAACACGTTGGTCCCATGTTTCCTGAGCTGAAATGAAAGATTCAATACATTTTCCATACGCATAAAAAGCTTGTTTCTCTCAAATTTTGTGCACAAATTTGCTTACATCCCTGTTAGTGATCATTTCTCCTTTGCCAAGATAATCCATCCACCTGACAGGTGTGACATATCAAGGTGATTAAACAGCATGATCATTACACAGGTGCACCCTGTGCAGTACGTCCAACCGTCCTCACAACCGCAGACCATGTGCATTGCGTCGTGTGGGCGAGCGATTTGCTGATGTCAACATTGTGAACAGAGTTTCCCATGGTGGCGGTGGGGTTCTGGTATGGACAGGTTTAACTACATACAACAAACACAATTGCATTTTATCTATGGCAATTTGAATGTACAGAGATACTGTGATGAGATCCTGAGGTCCATTGTTGGGCCATTCATCTGCCGCCTTCACCTTATTTCAGCATGATAATGCACAGCCCCATGTCGCAAGGATCTGTACACAATTCCTGGAAGTTGAAAATGTAGCAATTATTCCATGGCCTACATACTCACCAGACATGTCACCCATTGAGCAAGCTTGGGATGCTCTGGATTGACGTGTACGACAACAATTTGGAAGAAAATGTGTTGATGGAAATAAAAGGTCCAGTATTTGCTTCTTAAGAATGTGTGTATCATAGTGGACTTGGACAATGTGATGATGAGCTAGCAACTAATTCCTGATTGAGAGAGTATGTGTTCAAAGTTGAGTGTTGGAAAAGCTAAGCATGTCAGCACATTGTTAATGGACCTGTGAGGTCAGGCCAGGGCCAGTGGGAAAAGCAGGGACTCTGGAAGATGGGAATGCAGTGGCGATTGGCAAAGCCCCAAGGAGCCAAGAAAAGAGCGATGGAAAGAATGTGTTCAATGGAGAGAAAAGGGAGGTACAGTGATGCATATTTGGTGGATTACAGGATGTCACTTGGAAACTGATCCACATGTAGTTGCATTTTCACTCACCTTGATGTACAGTAGGTTGCTTATTAGAAGAGTCTATGTAATTGTTCTCTCTACACAGGAAGGACCCTGTCTCTTATACACATCTAGATGTGTATAAGAGACAGGTGTGTGTGTGTGTGTGTGTGTGTGTGTGTGTGTGCGTGCATGCGAGAGAGAGAGAGAGAGAGAGAGAGAGAGAGAGAGAGAGAGAGAGAGGTTGATAAGGAGGGGTTGCGAGAGAGAGAGCCTGGAAGAGAGAGTCATATGGAGAAAGCGATAGCGACAGAGGTTTAAACTTTAGAGGCCCTGCTGATCAATGGCAGTCTGTGTTCAGTGAGAATTGTGAAGAGTGGCTAAATGGCCAAATAAAGCGTGTGGCAGCGAAGGCTGGGTCATTACGGCCTACTGAGATGGTTTATTGGTGTGGTCTGCCCATATAATAGACCGAAGTCATAATTGGTTAGGTTATTGTTTGAATCAAAGTTGTAAATCAGTACCTTGTACTTCACCACTAAACTGATAACGAATAGATGTCCCCTGCCTCCATGTCCCCTGCAGTTAATCTCTATACCCCCTGTACAGTAAGAGGACAGTTGGATGTTCAGGTCTTAGTGATTCATCGTGATTTATTATGTTGAAACTGGACACTGGCTTCTTCGTCTAAAAACATACACCATCATACATCACCCAAACGTTGAGCTGCCTCAACTCCCTAGAACACCCTTGAACTTCTGAATGCAGAAGGAGGACTTCCTGCAAGGGTGTTCCGAGGCACAAAAGCCCGCCTGTGCACCCTGCAGACCCTAAACATAACCAGAAACATCACTCACTGCTTTTCCATTTCGAGCCTCTCTCACCCCACATTCACGACCTTTGACTGCAAAACAGACAAGTGACTGTGTTTCTTTTGTCTCACGTTGACGCGGTTGCCATGACAACGGTCATAGGTTGTTATAGCGTATGGGTGGGTTAATACTCTGACTTCTTGTTGCACATTCAGTCCTATAGGGACACCTATGGGCCTGACCAGTGAACCTGAGAGCCCGAAAGGCAGGTCCGTTCCATCCACCTGATCTGTTTAGTAGGGTTACACTCATTTGGATTACTTGTGTACGTATACATGAACAAGTGTCATGAGTGCTCACAGACATTCAAACACACGCACGCGCTCACACACACACATACACACACACACGGTCCCACTTAGATCAAACTCTTTACCGTTTTTCATGATTGCTTGAAGCACATTTGTCAAAACAGAATTCACTTTTTCAAAAATCATTAACACGCAGCCCCAAACTGAGACAGGTTGGCCAAAATGACATATTTAGTTTGCAAAATGCATTAAGACCCTAACCCTAACATGTTTAACCGTCTTTTATATATCTGTGCCATTTGTTTATACTATAGTTATAGTATGCACCATAAAAGGCAAGTAAACATATTATCACAGCATGAGTTTTCTTTTGTCCGAAAACGATTTTTACCAAAGATGACCAACGCAGAAAGAATGTCACTGAATATGAAAATCCAGAAACAAAGGCTTTATTTGACCTTTTTCTAGATCTAACTATCTTCCCCTCTGCCTCTGCCTCTCCTTTGTCCTTGCCATCGGCCTCTTACTTGGTCCAGTCTTACCAACAGTAACTCAGAGGTGACCTCTTTTATGTGCTTAGAATTTGCATTGCGTGTGTGAAAGCAATGAGAAATGACGTTTTGCAAAAAAGAATAGTGTTGGGCTCATTAGGTTATGATGGAGTGGACCCCAGTTTCATTAAAAGTGTCTTAGCAATCAAGAAAAAACTGTAATTGTAAATATTTGAGTAAAAGTTTAGCGTGCCAAGTTTTACAGTAGAAACTGTAGGCATGTTGGTGAAAGGCTGACAGAACACACATTCACATGTGCTTATGAACTTATGCACGCATGGACCATAGGACTGACCTTGAACTCAATGATACCTCTCTACCGAACACCCTATGAGACATCTTAAACCACTGGAAAGTAATTCAATAATAGTTCATTATCATTGTAGACCTGAGAGCTAAATAAACTAGATCCTGGTCAACTACCGTCCACACCTATGGACCTTTTGAGGAGCTGTTGACCACTGGGACTGCATAGGTCATCCCCTGATATAGTCTTTTGTGACCAATTACGTACATTGAACAAAAATATAAACGGAACATATGAAGTGTTGGTCCCATGTTTCATGAGCTGAAATAAAAGATCCCAGAAATGTTCCATGCGCACAAAAAGCTTATTTCTCAAACACTTTGTGCACAAATTAGTTTTCATCCCTGTTAGTGAGAATTTCTCCTATGCCAACATAATACCTTCTGTTGGGGACAATAAAAGGCCTCTCTAAAATGTGCAGTTTGGTCACACAACACATTGCCACAGATGTCTCAAGTTTTGAGGGTGCGCGCAATGGGCATGCTGACTGCAGGAATGTACACCGAAGCTGTTGCCAGATAATTGAATGTTTATTTCTCTACCATAAGCCGCCGCCTCCAACGTCATTTTAGAGATTTTGGAAGTGTGTACAACTGGCCTCACAACTATAGAGCACGTGTAACCAGCCCAGGACACCCACATCCGTCTTCTTCACCTGCGGGATCATCTGAGACCAGCCACACGGACAGCTGATGAAACTGTGGGTTTGCACAACCTAAGTATTTCTGCACAAACTGTCAGAAACTGTCTCAGGGAAGCTCATCTGTGTGCTCGTTGATCTCACCAGTCTTAACCTGACTGCAGTTCGAGGTCATAACCAACCTCAGTGGCAAATATTCACCTTCGATGGCCACCGACATGCTGGAGAAGTGTGCTCTTCACGGGATTAATCCCGGTTTCAACTGTACCGGGCAGATGGCAGCGTTTTGAACAGAGTGCCCCATGGTGGTGGTGGGGTTATGGTATGGGCAAGCATAAGCAACGGACAAGGAACAGTTATACTTGAGTATAAGTAAAGTTACGTTAATAGAAAATTAATTAAGTAAAAGTGAAAGTCACCCAGTAAAATATAGGTAAGTATCAAAAGTAAACGTAATTGCTAAAATATACTTAAGTATCAAAAGTAAAAGTATACATTATTTCAAATTCCTTAAATTAGGCAAACCCGACGGCACAATTTAAAAAAATGTTTTTTTTATTTACAGATAGCCAGGGGCACACTCCAACACTCAGACATAATTTACAAGCGAAGCATTTGTGTTTAGTGAGTCTGCCAGATCAGATGCAGTAGGGATGACCAGGGATTTCCTCTTGATAAGTATGTGAATTGGAGTATGTGAATCCTGTCCTGCTAACCATTCAAAATGTAAGTACTTTTGGGTGTCAGGGAAAATGAATGGAGTAAAAATTGCATTCTTTACTTTAGGAATGTAGTGAAGTAAAAGTAAAAGTAGTCAACATTTTAAATAGTAAATTAAAGTACAGATACCCCAAAAAAGTACTTAAGTATTTTTACTTAAGTACTTTACACCACTGACAACGAACACAATTGCATTTTATTGATGTCTATTTGAATGCACAGAGATGCCATGATGAGATCCTGAGGCCCATTGTCGTGCTATTCATCCGTCTCCATCACCTCATATTTCCGCATGATAATGCATGGTCCCGTGTCACAAGGATCTGTACACGATTCCTGGAAGCTGAAAATGTCCCAGTTCTTCCATGGCCTGCATACTCACCAGACATGTCACCCATTGAGCATGTATGGGATGCTCTGGATCGACGTGTACGACAGAGTGTTCCAGTTCCCTCTAATATCCAGCAACTTCGCATAGCCATTGAAGAGGAGTGGGACAACCTGTGCACTGTATGTCCCTACTTTTACATGTACATGTACAGTGAGCTCCAAAAGTCTTGGGACAGCAACACATTTTTTGTTGTTTTGGCTCGGTACTCCAGCAATTTGGATTTGAAATGATACAATGACTGAGGTTAAAGTGAAGACTGTCAGCTTTAATTTGAGGGTATTTTCATCCATATTTGGTAAATCATTTGTAATTACTGCAATTTGTGTGCATAGTCACCCCATTTTAAGGGACCAAAAGTATTGGGACAAATACACTAGTAAAAAGTGAAGTATTTGGTCCCATATTCATAGCACACAATGATTACATCAAGCTTGTGAATCTATACATTGGTTGGATGCATTTGCTGTTGGTTTTGGTTGTGTTTCATATTGTTTTGTGCACAATAGAAATGAATGGTAAATAATGTATTGTGTCATTTTGGAGTCGGTTTTTTGTAAATAAGAATAGAATATGTTTTCTAAACACTTCTAAATTAATGTGGATGCTACTATGATTACGGATAATCCTGAATGAGTCGTGAATGATGATGAGTGACAAAGTTAGCTGCACAAATATACACTCCGCACTTTAACCTCATAGTCATTGTATCATTTCAAATCCAAAGTGCTGGAGTACAGAGCCTAAACAATCAACAAATGTGTCACTGTCCCAATACTTTTGGAGCTCACTGTAAATTGATCACCCATATCTCTCACACACCACTCATGCACATTCCACATCGCCACATGAAGAAACCTGGCTACAATCAAGGTCATCCTAATGAATATCACCATTGAGAGAAAACCCTGGAGGCAGAAAGAGTAAGGAGAACACATTTCCCTGCTCATGAGTAAGACACTGTTCTAACTTAGAACATCTAAAGTTTAAAGCCTCTATGATTGATGAGATCGTAATTTGTGTTCAGGCACAGTAATCATAACTTCTGATGTTTCTAAGTCCACAGGAAGAGCAGCTAAGAGAATCAGCCCATAGAAATGTGTGGCCTAGAAATAGGATGTCTTTGGTCCTCTGCTGCTGAGGCATTTAAGGGCCCTGACTTTGTTGTTTCAATGATTTCTCACACAGAAGCCTCATTATACCGCATACAGAACATGCTTTGGCAAGGCACTGAAATCGCTCTCGCCATCAAAGTGGTCTGGTGCAATCAGCCCCGTTACAGTCAAGAAATCTCCTCCCCCATCATCTCTGGTCCCAGTGCCAACATACACAGAGCAGCTGAACGGTTCATGCGTGAAAAGAGGCAACACAAACCCAACATGATCCCAGTGCGTGCTACACACAAAACCCCCCAGATCCAATGCAGCATTTTTGCAGTATATACAAAACCTTATGTCTTATCATGGCAATCGAATAAGGTACACACACACAAGCACACACACACACACGCACGCACACACACACATGCACACACACACACTGGTTTACTAAAATACTGTAAACTGGCGTATACTGTTATTCTACACTAAAGCCTTAACGCATCCTCAAGGACTGTGCGAACAACAATCCCGGACTACATTTATACACGCTGAGACAAACAAGCTGACATAGGACATGCAGTCAGGCTGACAGGCCTCTTGTTTATAGTGAAGACTTGGACAGAGGAGGTGTTTTCTTTAGAGAGTGTATACTGCCGCCAGCCAGCACTCGGGACAGTTGAAGGGAGAAGAGAGGAGTCGGTGGATGACGAGTTCAGATGTTGTGCATAGTTGCTCTCTGAAGCCCGGACATGATTTACACGCTTAGTGAGAGTATCCAACTCAATAGCAAGCAGGCCTGTCACACACATTTTATATTTACATTTTAGTAAACTAACTAGACGCTCTTATCCAGAGCAACTTATGCACACACACACACACACACTCACACAAACAGTACATGTACACACTCACTCACACACGCATACTCAACACTCAAAAACACACACAGAAACGCACACACACAAATTAACATACATATTCCTTGAGGTCAAACAGGTTATACAAACACCACCACACTATGTAAATCAATATCCTCTGCCCTGTAGAAGAAAGGTTTTTTTTGTTGAAGTAAATCAATGACGTTTCCTGCCCTACCCCTGCCATCACGTTCAGCTAGCTGCTTTGAGAGACACATTTATTTTATAAAGGAGAATGGAATTCCACTCTCCTCTTCATATTTGGACACATTATTTAGACAGGAATTTAGAGAGGAAAATAGACAAGTAGGAGAAACAGTGGGAAGAGTGGGTGTGGGGAATGAACCACAGTCTCAGACTGGGTCATATATGTTCCAACAGCTGGGAGTGTTACCACTCGACCACGGGCTCTGCACGAGACAAAACAAACGTTTTTTTTACTCATCAGGCCTATCCTCTGCCTATGAAATCAAAGATCACTCAGAATCTCCTGTGGATCTCAGTGTAGGACCTTGACCCACCAACTAGTCGTGCAGTCACACCCCTTTCAGTACACCCTGTGCTGAGTCTGTTGGGTCTAGCTCTCTTTGTGGAGTTCTCCATAAATCTCTCTCTATCATGTGCACGCACGCACGCACACGCACACACACACACACACACACACACACACACACACACACAACACACACACACACACACACACACACACACACACACACACACACACACACACACACACACACACACACACACACACACACACACACACACACACACACACACACACACACACACACACACACACACACACGCGCACGCACAGACACACACTAACAGAGACAACCATGCACACACAGACACACGCACATGCACGCACACACACATAAACACGCACGTACACGCGCACACACACAGACACACAACCGGCAGCTAAAAGAATGAAACCGGTTGATTAACCTGTTCAAATAGTTCATTAAATCATAGGCTCAGGAATGCTTTTCTGCGGAAATGTTGAACCGGACCTTAAATCAAACTAGCCTTTAAATGATCAGACTCCTCTTTGCTCTATACCTACATGTCAACCCAAGTCTCTGCATAAAAGCAAGAAAGTAACTCTGCAGTTTCAAGATATCTTATAGCTGTTATTCTTATTTTCCACATCCCTAAAATATCCCTGGGCTCAAACACTGGGTCATTAATTCCCATGATCAGTGAAAGGCCCCATTGAATAAGGGGCTGGTGGTGTTAAGTGGACCCATATGCCACACAGGGCCTGTTGTATGATATCTTAACCAGAGCCAAAGTGCTGGAGGTAAGAGCTGCATGGCTACAGACCTGGAAGGGCACTATCAAACAGGACACTCTCAAAAACAGCCACCCATTTCCTCCATAGGGAGGCTCTCAACCTGCCAAACCCAGAAGTACCGTTGTGTGTGTTCTGATCTGGAACCAAACAATTAGGTTTTAATACACCCTCCCAGAGGGAAGAAATGCGTTTCTTATTCTGGCATCGATCAGAATTTTAGGGTTAAAGTTCAGATTGCTGGAAGTACATTATAGATCTCAGGTATTTTTAGGGATGGATGGCTTTAACTGTGAGAAGGAAGTTATGTTACGTAGTGTGTGCGTATCTGTGGGCCCATTCCAGGATACTGAACATGTCTAGTACATGGAGCTAGGCATATGAGGCAGACAGAAACTCACATTACTATATGGTCCACAGCGGTCGTCAATGAGAAGAGGCGAGAAAGAGTGCTACACCTTAGAGGACTAAAGCAGGTTAACACACGTGAGAGAGTTAGTCTAGTCTAGAGTTAGTCTAGTCTATAGCTATTGCTAATCCTACTCCTTGGGAATATTCACTGAACTTTTTAAACCCTTTTGACATTCAACACCGTACCCCAACAAGCAATATTTCCCCGATCCAAATCTCTCCAACAGTCACTCCCGGTCCAGACACACCCACAGCCCACTCAGCCCTCTTCCTACACCCCAAACCACCGGAGCTGTTTTCATATTTCTCCTTCTTTGTACCCCACCACAGTCTTTTCTCACTCACACCAGCGAACTTCACAATGTGGATGTCAGCCTGTTAAAACTGACCAAAGTAATTTCCGCCAGGGGGACTGAAACGGAGCCATTCTATGCATTTCTAATGTTCTTTTTTTCATGCTATGAACTCGTACTGTATGCATAGTTTGTATTGGCAGGTGTAAATCCAGGCCTGGCGGGTTTCCTCATTCCTGTCAGTCGGGCTGTAATCATATATAATAAGCATGTCTGTGAATAAATCCTTTAGCATCAGCCCCAGCTACGGAAGTGTGACCGGGTGTTGCTGTTGTGATACAGTGTGCGGAGGAAGTGTGGTAATCCTGTTAGAGCAGACATTCTGATCCTCTGTAATTTCACTTGTCTCTGTTCATCCTTCCCCTCCCTCTCCTGGTCGCAATGCCCTAAAGGGTTAAACACACCACACAGAAGAAACTGAGCTACATGTTGTATGTGAATGGAGTTAATATTTTTCACTCAAATACAGGCTATGTATGGTAAGTGTATTTATTCATCAGAGAGTCTGTCATTATAATGCCATGATGGGACAAACAGACTGTTATCAAAAACCTGGCAACTTAAGCTTGAACTACTTTTTTGTTATTGCAGGAAATGATCTATCAACAAAGGCTTCAGGCGTGGATAAATTTAAACCAGGATTGTGGCCATTACATAAGCATTATTCACGGGTAATTAAATGGAAAGTTTGAACCGATTTCGAGACAAACACACATTATTTACCTCTCAATCCTAGAAAATACGAATGAGTGAGGAAAAACAATGAAAGTTATCCATAGGTGAATGTACCAGCTTTTACAAAGGTATTTACTCAGGTATGAGGCCTGTGCATGTACGTCATGTATGTCATGTACAGTATGTTATTCAACCAGGAACATCCATTTACCCGAAGATCACAAGGTTAGAGAGCCTGATGACATATTGATGCTTAAAAGGTGACCTTTGGCCTTAGCTTGTTAGTTTATTTTTTAAATTATTTTTTTATATCGGTACACATCAACCCAGCCTCTGCCCAGCCCCATGCCCCCAAGACCTATGTTGTACATGCACCACCCCATCCAAAACTCCAAGTCTTCCTCTCTATTTTTCAGCTCCCTCTATCTCTCTTTCTTCAAACCACACACCACAAGAGATCCTTGCCACCAGTGCTTTATCACCAGATGTGTACAACTTCCTGTAGGTCAATTCCAGCACTGTGATCAGCTCCTCCCCCCCCCCTCTCTAACCAACATGTTGATTTGGTCGGTGGAGGTGGTTGCCAAATTGTTCCTCCCTCTGACAGCTGGCTAGCTGCCCAACCTGCAACACAGTTACTCCCAGCTCCCGGTCCTATTGGAGAGGACGACAGGTGTTAGTCGTCTGGATAAATCATTCAGACTCTGGGTGGAAATCTCCTGACAGTGTGGAGTCCTGGGACGCTCAGCCATTATCAAACTACTACATTTCGGGAAGGATTTAGCTGGAAAGTCTGATTGATACATTATCGTTCTATTGAGGGGAAAAAGGGAGTAATGGGTTTCCATTTGGCCTTCTATGGGCTACACTCCCTGGGCATGCAGAGCTGATTTGGCTGCAGGGTTAACCCTGGGCTTCAGCAGTGCAGGTTTCACTTCTTAAAGTGCAGGTTTCACTTCTTGGCCTTTTGCTCTTCCAGCCTGTAGTTGTACACTTTGGAATTTCACTCGACACCGTAAACCAACTACTCAGTTAGGAAAAATGAGAAATCTTACAGCACCCAGCCCAATGAACAATGATATGCTCCAACCCAGAGTGTTTTGACCTGGAGGGAAGTTGCCTGCCTCACCATCCATTGGTATAAGAAGAGGTCTATCTTAACAATTAACTACCCACAATCATTCATCTTTGACAGTTTCTCTAATAAAATAACCGTGCGTAAATAGAATTTATCCACTGATGTAAGCCAGGTAGATTAATTGTTCAGCAGTTTTATGGGTTGGGGGTAGAAGCTGTTATGGAGCCTTTTGGACCTAGACATGGCGCTCAGGTACCGCTTGCCGTGCGGTAGCAGAGAGAACAGTTTATGACTTGAAAGATGTTTGGGTCTTCCTCTGACACCGCCTAGTATATATGTCCTGGACGGCAGGAAGCTTGGCCCCAGTGATGTACTGCGCTGTACGCACTACCATCTATAGCGCCTTAAGGTCGGATGCCGAGCAGTTGCCATACCAGGCGGTGATGCAACCAGTCAGGATGCTCTCGATGGTGCAGCTGTAGAACCTTTTGAGGATCTGGGGACCCATGCCAAATCTTTTCAGTCTCCTGAGGTGGAAAAGGCATTGTCGTGCCCTCTTCACAACTTTCTTGGTGTGTTTGGACCATGATAGTTTGTTGGTGATGTGGACACCAAGGAATCCTGTCGATGTGAATGGGGGCGTGTTCGGCCCTCCTTTCCCAGTAGGCAGGCAGCAGAGCTCTGTAGCGCTGACTCAGGGCCAAGGAGGACAAAGTGCCAGCCAGGCCTGCAGTCAGTCACAGTGAATCAGCAGCAGACTCTGACTGTTTGATCTGTGAGTCAGCGCAAAGCTAAGTGCCAGCCAGCCGCACCGTTGTTCAGCTGGCCTTCAATTACTCTAGCTGAGCTCTCTCTCTCTCTCTCCTCTCGCACTCTGTCGGTATGTCTCTGTGTCTCTCCATGTCTTCATACACACACGCACCAGCACGGATCAAGGTCCAGATCGAACAGCTTCACGTGCACATCCACAGCCCATATAATCTTTCCTTATCTCAATTTTAGGGAAAAGCAAAATGCTACAGTTGAACAGGCACAAGCAAGTAGAAACAGAAGGACAACAGCCTCATTGCAGAGACAATATGAGTGCTGACACCCAAAAGCCGAATCTGGTTTCATATTCTAGCACATTTTAAACCTCTCGATGTCTTGTTAAATGTGATTGTAAAACTAATTGGACAAATATGGGACAGTAAAGACTTACTCTAGAGGCAAGCACTATTAACATAAAAAGATGTACAGTATGGAATAGGCCTATGCTATTAAATCAGATGATAAAGCTATGAAATGATTTAGGAACATGTAAATGGGGCGTGAGTTATTCAGTGTGCAAAGTGGAAGTGACCACTTCCCTAATCCTGCAACACTAGTCTCTGTAGACAGATGGGTTTCCTCCTACGAACAAACCATTATTCTGGTTTAGGGTGTGGGTTTCCGAGACTACTGCAACACCACAGTTACTTAACGGGTAATGAACATTGACACCATATGTAGCCTATGTGCCATACTGCCTAATCCTGTATAACACTGTGAATGCAGTTTTTTTCCCCTTGATTTCTTACCAGAAACAGTGAACATTTAATGGAAAACGGACAGGGGAGCAGGAGCAGGCGTGACAATTCCAGTCAATTCAGGAAGTACTGGAATTTAAATGGAATTAATTCCAACCCTGTTTCTTTTATATATATATTTTATTTTTTTAAGAAACAGGGTCGGGGTGAATTGCATTTCAATTCCAGTATATATAGTACCAGTCAAAAGTTTGGACAAACCTACTCATTCAAGGGTTTTTCCTTATTTTTAATATATTCTACATTGCCCACTCTTGGCATTCTCTCAACCAGCTTCAGCTGGAATGCTTTTCCAAAGGTCTTGAAGGAGTTCCCACATACGCTGAGCACGTGTTGGCTGCTTTTCCTTCACTCTGCGGTCCAACTCATCCCAAACCATCTCAATTGGGTTGTGGTTGGGTGATTTTGGAGGCCAGATCATCTGATGCAGCACTCCATCACTCTCCTTCCTGGTCAAATAGCCCTTACATAGCCTGGAGGTGTGTTGGGTCATTGTCCTGTTGAAAAACAAATGATAGTCCCACTAAGTGCAAACCAGATGGGATGGCATATCGCTGCCGAATGCTGTGGTAGCCATGCTGGTTAAGTGTGCCTTGAATTTTAAATAAATCACAGACAGTGTCACCAGCAAAGCACCCCCACACAATCACACCTCCTCCTCCATGCTTCACGGTGGGAACCACACATGCGGAGATCATCTGTTCACCTACTCTGCATCTCACAAAGACACGGCAGTTGGAACCAAAAATCTCAAATTTGGACTCATCAGACCAGAGGACAGATTTCCACCGGTCTAATGTCCATTGCTCGTGTTTCTTGGCCCAAGCAAGTCTCTTTTTATTGGGGTCCTTTAGTAGTGGTTTCTTTGCAGCAATTCAACCATGAAGGCCAGATTCACGCAGTCTCCTCTGAACAGTTGATGTTGAGATGTGTCTGTTACTTGAACTCTGTGAGGTGCAGTTAATTGCTGATTTCTGAGGCTGGAAACTCTAATGAACTTATCCTCTGCAGCAGAGGTGACTCTGGGGTCTTCCTTTCCTGTGGCAGTCCTCATGAGAGCCAGTTCCATCATAGGGCTTGATGGTTTTTGCAACTGCACTTGAAGAAACATTCAAAGTTATTTACATTTTCCGCACTGACTGACCTTCATGTCTTAAAGTAATGATGGACTCTCGTTTCTCTTTGCTAATTTGAACTGTTCTTGCCATAATGTGGACTTGGTCTTTTACCAAATAGGGCTATCTTCTGTATACAACCCCCATCTTGTCACAAAACAACTGATTGGCTCAAACGCATTAAGAAGGAAAGAAATTCCACAAATTAACATTTAACAAGGCACACTTGATAATTAAAATGCATTCCAGGTGACTACCTCATGAAGATGGTTGAGAGAATGCCAATAATGTGCAAAGCTGTCATCAAGGCAAAGGGTGGCTACTTCGAAGAATCTCAAATTTGAAATAACACATTTGGAATCATGTCGTACCAAAGCAGTGTTTAACAAATCAAAATATATTTGAGATTTGAGATTATTTTTATGGGGTGGATAAGCTTTAATAATGCAGATAAGGGAAGAAAAGGGAAAGGGGACATTAAGGTGAAGCAGTCCTCTAAAGACACAAAAGACAATAATACAAGAAACAACACTTCTATTGCCTCTCCCTCTACGATACGCACTTCCGGTTTGGTTTGGAGCGAGTAGTTGCATTCCGCTTTGCTCCACAGGTAGTATTACAGGTAGTATTACATTTCATTTCATTACAGTACAACAGTTTGATTTGTTTGATCTTAGCTGGCTACATAGCCGTCTTTGTATCCAAGATAATTGTGTAGTCTAGAGTAATTGTCGAGGTTACCTAGCCAGTTAGAGGTTACCTAGCCAGCTACACTTTCAACAAGTCAACAACGCAGCCACTGCTAGCTAGCCTATTTCACCAGCCAGCAGTACTATATCATTTTAGTCAATAAGATTTTTTGCAACGTAAGCTTAACTTTCTGAACATTCGAGACGTGTAGTCCACTTGTCATTCCAATCTCCTTTGCATTAGCGTAGCCTCTTCTGTAGCCTGTCAACTATGTGTCTGTCTATCCCTGTTCTTCTCTCTCTGCACAGACCATACAAACGCTTCACACCGCGTGGCTGCTGCTACTCTAACCTGGTTGGTCCCAGCGCGTACGACCCACGTGGAGTTCCAGGTCTCAGGCAGCCTCTGGAACTGCCGATCTGCGGCCAACAAGGCAGAGTTCATCTCAGCCTATGCTTCCCTCCAGTCCCTAGACTTCTTGGCACTGACGGAAACATGGATTACCACTGATAACACTGCTACTCCTACTGCTCTCTCCTCGTCTGCCCACGTGTTCTCGCACACCCCGAGAGCTTCTGGTCAGCGGGGTGGTGGCACTGGGATCCTCATCTCTCCCAAGTGGACATTCTCTCTTTCTCCCCTGACCCATCTGTCTATCGCCTCCTTTGAATTCCATGCTGTCACAGTTACCAGCCTTTCAAGCTTAACATCCTTATCATTTATCGCCCTCCAGGTCCCTTGGAGAGTTCATCAATGAGCTTGACGCCCTGATAAGTTCCTTTCCTGAGGATGGCTCACCTCTCACAGTTCTGGGTGACTTTAACCTCCCCACGTCTACCTTTGACTCATTCCTCTCTGCCTCCTTTTTCACTCCTCTCTCTTTTTGACCTCACCCTCTCACCTTCCCCCCTACTACAAGGCAGGCAATACGCTTGACCTCATCTTTACTAGATGCTGTTCTTCCACTAATCTCATTGCAACTCCCCTCCAAGTCTCCGACCACTACCTTGTATCCTTTTCCCTCTCGCTCTCATCCAACACTTCCCACACTGCCCTACTCGGATGGTATCGCGCCGTCCCAACCTTCGCTCTCTCTCCCCCGCTACTCTCTCCTCTTCCATCCTATCATCTCTTCCCTCTGCTCAAACCTTCTCCAACCTATCTCCTGATTCTGCTTCCTCAACCCTCCTCTCCTCCCTTTCTGCATCCTTTGACTCTCTATGTCCCCTATCCTCCAGGCCGGCTCGGTCCTCCCCTCCTGCTCCGTGGCTCGACGACTCATTGCGAGCTCACAGAACAGGGCTCCGGGCAGCCGAGCGGAAATGGAGGAAAACTCGCCTCCCTGCGGACCTGGCATCCTTTCACTCCCTCCTCTCTACATTCTCCTCTTCTGTCTCTGCTGCTAAAGCCAATTTCTACCACTCTAAATTCCAAGCATCTGCCTCTAACCCTAGGAAGCTCTTTGCCACCTTCTCCTCCCTCCTGAATCCTCCTCCCCCTCCTCCCCCCTCCTCCCTCTCTGCTGATGACTTCGTCAACCATTTTGAAAAGAAGGTCGACGACATCCGATCCTCGTTTGCTAAGTCAAACGACACCGCTGGTTCTGCTCACACTGCCCTACCCTGTGCTTTGACCTCTTTCTCCCCTCTCTCTCCAGATGAAATCTCGCGTCTTGTGACGGCCGGCCGCCCAACAACCTGCCCGCTTGACCCTATCCCCTCCTCTCTTCTCCAGACCATTTCCGGAGACCTTCTCCTTACCTCACCTCGCTCATCAATCATCCTTGACCGCTGGGCTACGTCCCTTCCGTCTTCAAGAGAGCGAGAGTTGCACCCCTTCTGAAAAAACCTACACTCGATCCTCCGATGTCAACAACTACAGACCAGTATCCCTCTTCTTTTCTCTCCAAAACTCTTGAACGTGCCGTCCTTGGCCAGCTCTCCTGCTATCTCTCTCAGAATGACCTTCTTGATCCAAATCAGTCAGGTTTCAAGACTAGTCATTCAACTGAGACTGCTCTTCTCTGTGTCACGGAGGCGCTCCGCACTGCTAAAGCTAACTCTCTCTCCCCTGCTCTCATCCTTCTAGACCTATCGGCTGCCTTTGATACTGTGAACCATCAGATCCTCCTCTCCACCCTCTTCCGAGCTGGGCATCTCGGCGCGGCCCAGCTTGGATTTTGCGTCCTACCTGACAGGTCGCTCCTACCAGGTGGCGTGGCGAGAATCTGTCTCCGCACCACGTGCTCTCACCACTGGTGTCCCCCAGGGCTCTGTTCTAGGCCCTCTCCTATTCTCGCTATACACCAAGTCACTTGGCTCTGTCATATCCTCACAGGTCTCTCCTATCATTATTGCAGACGACACACAATTAATCTTCTCCTTTCCCCCCTCTGATAACCAGGTGGTGAATCGCATCTCTGCATGTCTGGCAGACATATCAGTGTGGATGACGGATCACCACCTCAAGCTGAACCTCGCAAGACGGAGCTGCTCTTCCTCCCGGGAAGGACTGCCCGTTCCATGATCTCGCCATCACGGTTGACAACTCCATTGTGTCCTCCTCCCAGAGTGCTAAGAACCTTGGCGTGATCCTGGACAAACACCCTGTCGTTCTCAACTAACATCAAGGCGGTGACCCGTTCCTGTCTGGTCATGCTCTACAACATTCGCAGAGTACGACCTGCCTCACGCAGAAGCGGCGCAGGTCCTAATCCAGGCCACTTGTCATCTCCCGTCTGGATTACTGCAACTCGCTGTGGCTGGGCTCCCTGCCGTGCCATTAACCCCTACAACTCATCCGAACGCCGCAGCCCGTCTGGTGTTCAACTTTCCCAAGTTCTCTCACGTCACCCCCGTCTCCTCCCGCTCTCTCCACTGCTTCCAGTTGAAGCTCGCATCCTTACAAGACCATGGTGCTTGCCTACGGAGCTGTGGGGGAACGGCACCTCCGTACCTTCAGGCTCTGATCAGGCCCTACACCCAAACAAGGGCACTGCGTTCATCCACCTCTGGCCTGCTCGCCTCCCCTACCTCTGAGGAAGTACAGTTCCCGCTCAGCCCAGTCAAAACTGTTCGCTGCTCTGGCACCCCAATGGTGGAACAAACTCCCTCACGACGCCAGGTCAGCGGAGTCAATCACCACCTTCCGGAGACACCTGAAACCCCACCTCTTTAAGGAATACCTAGGATAGGATAAAGTAATCCTTCTAAACCCCCCCCCCCCCCCCCCCCCCTTTAAAAGAGTTAGATGCACTATTGTAAAGTGGTGTTGTCCACTGGATATCATAAGGTGAATGCACCAATTTGTAAGTCGCTCTGGATAAGAGCGTCTGCTAAATGACTTAAATGTAAATGTAAATGTAGATAGATTGTGGCTTCAATCAATGTAATTTTCTGCATGATTTCCAATCCCCAATATATTTTCCTTCATTATTTTCCCCTAACCCTACTACCCCTCCCCTAATTGGAGGAAACTAACGGACAATAACACTTACATTTCTACTTCCAGCTTATACAGTGCTTTCGGAAAGTATTCAGACCCCTTGACTTTTTCCACATTGTGTTGTGTTACAGCCTTATTCTAAAATTGATTAAATGAATGTTTTCCTCATAAATCTACACACAATACCCCGTAATTACAAAGCAAAAACAGGTTTTTAGTATGTTTGGCAAATTGATAAAAAATGGAAAACTGAAATACCTTATTTACACAAGTATTCAGACCCTTTGCGCTGAGACTCGAAATTAAGATCAGGTGCATCCTGTTTCCATTGATCATCCTTGAGAAGTTTCTACAACTTCATCGTCAGTGTACAATGACACCTTTCTTTTTAATCCCTGGATTTCTAGACCCTTGATATTATTGCCGGATCTGATTTTAATAGCTAACATTTCCACAATAAATAAATATGCCGATAGTGGACAACCTTGTTTTACTCCTCTTTACAGTTTAATACTTTCTGAGAAGTAGTCATTATTTACTATTTTACACCTAGTGTTAGAACATATAACTTAAACCCATTGTATAAGAGATTCTCCAAAATTGAAATATTCCAGGCATTTATATATAAATTCCAGTCATACTTTATCAAAAGCCTTTCCACAGTCAGCTATGAATTCCAGGCCTGGTTTCCCAGATGTTTAATATTGTTCTATTTTTTCCAGTATTTGTCTTATATTATCTTCAATGTTTGTCCATGTAAAAAACCTGTCTGATTAGTATGAATAATATCTGACAATACCTTTTTTAATTCTATGCGCTATGCATTTTTCTAGAATGTTTGCATCACTACACTGAAATGTAAGGGGCCTCCAATTTTTTTTTAAATAACCTGGATCTTTATATTTACCACTTGGGTCCTGTTTCAGTAATAATGAAATCAGACCTTCTCGTTGAGTATCTGATAATCTACCATGTTTATAGGAGTGGTTAAAACATGCTAATAATGTCCTCTGAGTACATAAAAAAAGGTTTGATATACTGCAACTGGTATGTATAGCTGTTAATTTGACATTATTAATTGAAAAAAAAAATCCTTACAATTAACTAGGGTTACTGGAAATGGAGGAGACTGAAACAAAAACATACTTTGCTTCCTCTTTCAAAATATTGTATGGTGAATCATGGGTAACAAGTTTCAGTAAATTATTTTTGGTAGCATTTCTATGTTGAATATTGAAAAATAATTGTGCATTTTCCCCCATATTTCACCCAGTTCGCTTTATTTTTATAATATAGTACACTTTATCTTTATTGAATAAGTTCCTCCATTTCTTTCAGTTTTTTTCTCTAACATATTCTGTGCCTCTATAGTACAGTTTTTATTGCTATCTATCTGTACTGTAAATCCCTCTATTTCCTTTGGTAATATGAACTATTTTGACCTAAATCGCTTTTGTTTTAAAGACGAGTATTGAATTGCATGGCCTGTAAAGGCACATTTAAAAGTGTCTCATACAATAAGGGGATCTGCTGTCATAAGTTGTCATCCAATAGGCATTGATAAAAATGTTTCTTACCCCCTATTGAACAACACACTCTCACACACATAGCCTTGCCTTCACTCCTTATCAACAACACGTGTGTGTGTGTACTCAAGGTTGGCCATAAACCTATATGGCTATTCAAGATTTCATGCCTCATCATTTTTAAAAGTGCTCCTACTGTAGTTGCATTATCTTATCCAAGCAATAAAATAGAATTGTTGTTAATTCATGTAGCCCAACTTCATTCCTCACTGTAGGTAGACTGATCCGTTTGCGCTCGTGCTCATCGTTCTGTGTTGTCACTGGGAGAGCTGTCAATGTGCCCAAGAGAGCATTCACCGGCGCATCCACTTGTTGACTTGGGTTCACAACAGAGTTCAGGGTTACTGTACGCTATTTAAAGAGGGAAGCAACATGGCACACGGTTTAGTCAAACGGGAATCGGTCGAGAGTGAGATGCATAAATCCGAAGACCAAAGTAAAATATTTGTTTACACGAAGAAGAGGGGGTATGACGTTACACGTAACCCCTACCTGAACAAGGTAACCAAAACAAGTGCTTTTTGTGTTTACTTTGTACGTTTCTTTTCTAAACGAAGTGTTAGCTTTAGCCTACATGGTTAGGAGTATCCGCTTCAGAGCAGGCTATATTTAGATTTAAAGGAGCCCAGTGCCCCTCGGAGCGGGTTACATGAAGTTGTTCCACTCTCGCCTTTGCGTTTTTTTCTTCAGTAGCCCTTAGCTACAAGAAATGACGCGAAAGCCCATCCTCCCCGCGTAATACCTATTACACAAATTCAGCTTTTCAAATATTAAATGACAGCCAGCCCACTGTCAGGCTTCTGTGGATGATTGAGACTTGAGCAATTAAGATTAACGCGCGAACAATATATTATTTTCATTTGGTTAGTGGAATAACTAAAGTCGGTCAGCTGCTAACCTGCTGCTTGTCAGACTTCGAAAACTCTTCCAGTTTTTGTCACAGGCTGCCACTTTAGGAATATGTTTTCAAAATAGCACAGAGGGGCTGGCAAAACGCTTTAACGAAATTAGCCAACATGTTAGGAGGTAGCTTTGCTAGGCTGCAAAGCATAGTCATTGTGTCAGTCTGAGTTTGGTAACCTTGGGAGCTTTCGAGTGTTTTCTTGGTCGGACGAGCCCCGCCTCCCCTACAGATTAGCGGTCACAGGCTAGTGAGGCTACATGTTGTTGGTCAACGTGGGGGAGAGTGACAGTTTACTATCCCTGTCCATGGTCCTGATCAGGTCATCACGATTACAAATCGTATTATATATTACACGTTTGCAGAACTTACTATATGTTAAAAATTCTATCTAGCTGGCTAATGTTAGCTAGGCTAGGGGTTAGGGTTACGTTTAGGAGTTAGGTTAAAGGGGAAGAGTTAGTTAAAAGGGTTAAGGGAAGGGCTAGCTAACATGCTAAGTAGTTGCCAAGTAGCTAAAAAGTGGTAAGTAGTTGAACAGTTGCTAATTAGCTAAAGGTTGGCCATGATGGGATTCGAACTCACAACCTTTGGGTTGCTAGACGTTGGCGTTATACGGCAGACCAACCACCCAACTTTCGTCATAGCCTTAGTTAACCATCTGTCTTATGTAACCATACCAAACATAACATACAGTATCATACTAAATTGAGTGTTCCGAATATACATTCACTATGTTACTTCTAGTCTATGAGACCAGGCTGATTTGGGCTTACAGTATTTTGCCTTTGATGGTGTAAAAGAGAAGAACAAGGACTTGTAGGCCACTTGTTGGCTTTAGTTGAGTACTTGCCTTTCAACTGCTAATTAGGACACTGATCTTGTATTTAAGCTAACACAATACATGTAAATATTAGTGTTATTTCATTTCAATAGGTTACATTTTAGGAATTAGGTAAGAGAAAATTAAATGACCCTGCTATATTCCCCACCCTTGGTCTCGAATGTCTTCTCTGATTGCCTTGAAGCACGGCATGACGCCATTCAGCAGCGGAAGTCTTTGGGTGAAAGCTCTCCCTTATCTGATAAAGAGTGGCATTTACTAGTGTTGAAATGGCTGTCAGGGTCCTTGTCCCTACCTAGCTGCTGATAAGTCAGTCAGTACAGTTCAAACTGTTTCCTGGAGGGGGGCCCAAGGCCCCACTGCTTACACTGAGCCCAGTTTGTCAGGAAGATTAATGAGTCCACTCCTCTAAGACCAGCTCTCACACAAGGCATGCATGCACAGGTGTTTGTGAGCGTGCATGCATGTGTGTGTGTAATATGATGGACAATACGGTCACGTTTTTCTATTTATGTGCCCTACCACATTATGGTTTTGAGTGATGTCTTTTTTTACACTGTGAATGTGGCTGGCTGCAGTTGGAGTATGGTTAGGCTTTGCGTTGTGTTGTACAATTCCATACCTCTGTTAATCCAATAAGAAATAGGCTGCCCTTGACAAAACCCATGTCATTTTGGTCACTGGGAGCACTGAATCTACCTCTGATCCCCAATCATTGATAGACTAAAAGCTTTAGCCAGGTTCTTGCTTCTGCTGTTGACTCAAGTTGGTCATGTCAGCTCTGAACTCTGTCTAAATAGTTTGTTTACATCTAGTAAACTGGTTGTTTACATGAAATTAACAATTTTATCCACTTAGTAGACGCTCTTATCCAGAGAGACATACAGGAGCAACTAGGGTTAAGTGCCTTGCTCAAGGGCACATCGACACATCGATCTAGTCGGCTCAGGGATTCAAGCCAGCGACCTTTCAGTTATGCTCTTACCAGCTAGGCTACCTGCCGCACAGCCCAGTTTGCACCCCAGTGGTTTGAATGGACCATCTGTACAAGAGAGCTGTAGAGGTCTTAGAGGCTCTCAGATTGGACAACTAGGCCCTTAGTGTATGGTGAAACTTGATTGGTCTACTGATTTGTGTTTAGTGTACCCCAAATGGTCTTTCATTTGTGATTGGGCCTCTTTGGTAAGAAAATTGGCCCTCCAATGCAAGCTTGAATTTGAAATTGGACAGTGAATTTGACAAGTTGATTGGTCAGAGAAACACAGTGAATTTGATTCTGGGAATGGCATTGAAGGTTGAAATGCCAGAAGGAAGGGCTGAGATTTTGATTTGAGTTGCACAACTTCTCAAGCATGCTTCACTAGGTGCAAACCACAGAGACACTTGTCAGCGCAACAATATTTTAGTTGGGTGGTCCTATTGGATTTGGTCACATGGACTAGGCTATGAGCTATCTGAGACCCTGGCTGGTCTATCCATTATATTTCTATGCTCATCTCTCTCTGTGTCGGCGTATAAAGAGTGAATGTTACGAGACCCACAGTCCTTCATGTTTTATGGTGAGGCTTTTCATGTTACTTATGTCTCCCATCGTAATGAGCTAGCTAGAGCATGTGTTATTGCTTTGTGTTGGAGAAGACTGGGGGTTTAATGAGATTAATTAAGAGACACTTCTTTCAAACTGCTTTCATTTGGGAGTCATTGGAGACTGAGTGCAGCAACCTATTTATTTAACTCTCCTTCTGTAGTAAACATGCTTCGTTTGGAAAACGTTAAGTTAGGCCTAATTCACCAAAAGACTTGTCAGGACCAAAGTACAGGCTTAATAGTCAGTGTGAGGAAAACAATTGGCAGGACTATTTGCATCAGTCAAAGAAGGCTAATTGATAATAACCGAGATTTAAAAGAGGCTATATGAATAGGTTTAGGCTACTTGCTTTTACAGTTTTCCACAATTGTTTACTCACATTTGCTGAATCTTTGGGCCATTTTCCCAAAACTCTAAACACAATACACAGAACTCTACAAATCTCTAGCAAAAGCAAACACTGCATTCAAAACTGTTCTCTTTCCAAAATAAGAATAGATCTGTCTACCAACCAGCAGCACACTGATGTGCTCAACACAAAACACTACTATGAATATCTCATCAGTAGATTTATGCATTTTCAGTGTTGCACTGGAGCCGGTTGTAAAATATTGTTACAGTAATGTATACCTACTCAAATATACATAAACACACACAAATGCAATACAGTAACAAAAACATTGTCATTTATTTCCAAAATGCAGTAATTTTGAACACTTGTGTTTTGTATATAACACTTTCCGTACGCAACAGGAGAAAAACAGGAAAAACATACAGTAAGATAAAGGGTTTTTTGTACAAACATTTTTTTTTAAGTGGCTCATTCTTTTAGAACTCTAAACAGAAAAAGACAAAAACACATGCAAAATGTAAGAAAAAAGACATTAGGCTGCATCCTGCCTCCTATTTTGGTCTGGTTGAAAGCACCTCATCTACATCACAAGCGATGTTCTCCCTGGCTAAACAGCGGGGAAAGAATCTTCCGGAGTGACAGATCAGTCACCGCTGAAAGCCCTCCACATCAACTTCACCACATGCATCCTCCATTGCCTTGGAGAAGAGGCATGCGTGCGAAGGGAAACTAAAACATTCCGAATATGGTGGGAGGTATAGAACAATAAATTGTGGGTGATCGATGAACCAGTTGTGGACCATAGCAGCCAGGTGGAAACTCACGCTGATCCAGATGACAACATACCTGGGCTGCTCTGGTCCCACCCCTCTGCTCGGCTGGAATGAGGATGCCATGTAGTGTGTCCAGGAATGTGATGAGAAGGGCGGCGTTGTAGGGACCAAGGTTGGCATGGTGATGGAGAACTCCTTGCTGGCTAACGGCTGCGCACATGGTGATATTCCCTCCACGCTGTCCAGGGACATTCACAATGGCACGGTGGCCAATAACGTTCCGTCCCAGTCACATTCTTTTGGCTAGGTTGAAGCCAGCCTCAATGTAAATATAAATGTGCTGAATTGCAGCGGCATCCAACTCCAAGACTCTCTGAAATAGACATTGGCGGTCACATCGACCTAGAGCAGTCAATATGGTGAGGCACAATACACTGGATTACAGTACTGTAATGTGTCTATACAGTGCTGATATGATAGTAAATTCACAGTCTAGTATTTACCTTCACATATTCATAGCGCTGTTCTTTAACCCTCTGAGTTTCGCTCAAATGGCACCCTGTAGACCTGTTTCATCCGGCTTCGGTTGCGCTGTAATACACGGTCCAATGTAGACAAGCCCACCTGGTGAATGTTATTGAATATTGTGTTGTCTGCAATTATGTGGTTCTGGATTTCTCGTAGTCTAATGGTATTGTTTGCCACCACCATGTTCACAATAGTGGTCTCCTGTTATGGTGTGAACAGCCGGTGTCTTCCACCATGGCCTGGCCGTCTCCTGTTCTGGTGTGAACAGCCGGTGTCTTCCACCATGGCCTGGAGGTCTCCTGTTCTGGTGTGAACAGCCGGTGTCTTCCACCATGGCCTGGCCGTCTCCTGTTCTGGTGTGAACAGCCGGTGTCTTCCACCATGGCCTNCTCCTGTTCTGGTGTGAACAGCCGGTGTCTTCCACCATGGCCTGGCCGTCTCCTGTTCTGGTGTGAACAGCCGGTGTCTTCCACCATGGCCTGGCCATCTCTCAGTTCTGCAGAAAATCCACAAATATATGATTGGTTACAGTAAGCTAAAATAATATTTTCTTTCAATATGAAATAACATTACTGTAACATTGGCCAACAATCACTGAGTAGCATAGGCCTACTGATATGTCAGACTGCAGTATACTACAGTATACATACATAAAGAGCATAGTGTAGATGGTAGGTAACTTACCGGTTCTCATTTGTGAATGTACGGATGATAGATGCAACCGTGTAGCGGCTTAGGTTGGGCTGAACTCTCTGCCCAGCCTCCCTCATACTCAATCTTTGGTTGAGCACATGGTCAACCAATGTGGCCCTGATCTCATCTGAGACAACTGTCCTTCCGCGTCCTCCTCTTCCTCTCACTCCTTCACCTCTAGCTCTTGCTTCACCATTGACTTCCATTTTCCTCCAAAACAGGAGAGCTCATCTGTGGCCTTTTACAGTGCTAAAGCTCTGATCTCTAAGTGAACAATTCAGCAACTAGTGTTTACACCTGTGAGGAGTGGATGTTGCCAATTGGTGTATAGAGCTTGGCATTGTGGTTGGCGTTGCTTTCCAATGGGACTAAAGAGATTTTAATGTTGAATGTTGTGCCTAATGTAGGGAACTGTGTGTAGTGTTTTGCAAAAAGTGTGATATAGAATTGAAAACCGAGTGTAAAGCAGGAATTGTGCTTGCAATTTTGCAGACTTGGTGTAGGGATTTGGTACATGAGTTTCAGGTTTCGGTGATTTGCGTTTCAAGATCCAATTTTAGTGTGTAAACAATTGGGGAAAACTGTGAAGAACGTTTCTTTTTATATAAGTAGGGCTAAACCACAATTACTTTTGACCGCCAGCAGTCAATGAAGCATAAGCACTGAGTGCAAAGACACTGAGATTGCCTTCTTGAATGCACCAGCTTTGGTTTGGTGTGAGCTACCTGATACCCTCATAAGTCCGGTCGAAAACAGACGTAGGCATACACACTTATACACACAAGCGCACAGGTAAGACTAGCGTTTTCTCCTCTGAGGAGAAAAAGGCTTTTTATGCAGCGGAGTGAACCATTCACTGTCGACCTTGTCCGTGAACCAGCAGGAGGAAATTAGAGGAGAAGGTAAGAAATGACTGCTAAATTATGTTCTGCTTCTCAACAACAGGCAGCCTTCTGTGGGCCCAGCAGTGGGACATTGTTGCCCTCTCCTGGGTTCAGCACACCCTGGGGATATTGTGTTTACCTCCCTCACCTGATCCACTTCAGCCTCAGACAGGTGCCAGTGAGAGGGACAACACACTAATTAATGCTGAGGGACATAGGTTGCTAAAAGCGGCCTGTCGTCACATTTGCAAGAGCCAATTTCGTTTTCATCCCCCTCCACTCACTCTCCCTTCACCTCGTACCCCGCCTTTCTCGCTCAACACTCACTCCGCCTCTCTGAAAAGGTGGAACAGGATATTATAGGTGTGTTTTCTCTGTGCACGCCACGCAATAAAGAAACAAAGTGGGGAGCGAGGCAGAGAAAGGGGGTCTCTGTGGGGAGGAAGAGAGAGCTGGCCGGACTCCACAGACGTCCTCTGTCTCTCTGGGTTGATCAGGTATTAATGAGCAGCCTGTGTGAACCTCAGGCTCCCAGGCCACACTGCAGCCCTCTGACGCTTGCTGGGCCGGCCGGCCTGTCACGAAACGCTGGCATGAAAAACAAGAAGAAGTGAAATACGCTCTCTGAGCATCCTATCAGGGATGGTGTTTTACTTCAAACACCGAGGTAGTGGAGCGCAGGTGATCCAACAGATGCCCATTCAGTGGGTCTTTGTGTGCTAACTAAGCTAACCCTGTGCTGAGTGTGGTCATGGTATGGATGGACACTTTGCCCTTAGCATTCATTAGCATCAATGAAGACCTTGACCTGGGACAGTCCTCTGACATCTCTGGATGTTAAGGAATATGGCTCTCCTCAGAAGACCCCTATGATGCACAGAAGATTTTTTGCTGTTCATCATGGATTGGTATTCAATTTCACTAAAATAGTGTGGAATGGTGCAGAGTTCAGTCTGGCATCAACTTTCAACTCTCCAGAAAATGGAGATCCCTTAATTAAGAAGTAATATGCAGTTTTTTGAGGTTTAAAATAGCTGGAGTTACGTAACATTTCAGCCCAAAATACAAATTGTGTTGAAGATCCAGAACAGAAATTGGATGCCCCATTTGTAACCACAGGCTCCACATGACATCGCAGAGGGCCCATCAGACAACAGATGTCCATTAATCTGTGTTCTTGGCTTAGTGAAAACTCTGTGGAACAACACCGTATCTGATTGGACGACGAGGATGTGCTGGAATGCTAACTGGCTGACCCTGGCAATCGAGCTGCGTTATCATAACCCTCTGTCTCTAACAAATGGAAGTCATCATTCTTTGGTTGCTACACTCATTGGTTTTCTCTCCCTATAGTTAGCTTTTTCACAAGCCTTGCATTTTCCTCTCACCGAGTTTAGAATAAATACATTTAGAAACAAACAAACAGATGGCATCAAATAGCTTTGAAATCTGTAAAGGAAACATTTCTTAAGCTGTATCTTTGGATTTTGGAGCTCTCTTTATGGGTTGCTGGTTGGAAGACCAGCCAGTGATTGAGAGGGACTGGTTTTGTGTGACTCCACATTTTTTCCCCAATGTATTTTATTTAACCTTCATTTAACGAGGCAAGTCAGTTAAGAACAAATTCTTGTTTACAATGACGGCCTACCCCGGCCAAACCCTAACCTAACGACTATTGGCCAATTGTGCGCTGCCCTATTGGATGTGTTCCAGGCTGGGCTGTAATACCTGGACCAAGGTATAACATAATGCTGTCCTAATTGGAAAAAGCCACCACTGGATGCTTGTGGGAGTGTGGGGCCTAGCCCTGACTTGTTCACCTACAGAACGAGCGTGTCTCTCCAAATATTTTTTAATGTTGGGGAAACTATTGACGGAAGGTCACAAGTTCACAACTCTATGTGGGGGCCTTGTGTAGCCATGGCTGATGTGTATAACGTGTACACTGTCCTCTAAAGACATAGGCCATTCTATTATGAGTAGTACAGAAACGTTTAAAAGAATTTTTTAGGGCCGATGTGAGATGCAGGCGGGTGTTAGCTGGCAATACGCTTTCATGACACTGTTAAACTGATGAGTGGCTATGGGACAAAGGGTGCTCTGTTCTTGCTCTATCACAGGTCAGATGGTCCTGTCAATCTCCCTCTCTAAACGGCCCCTAGAACTCCCAGGACTGTGTGTGTGATGTCACAGGTATCTCAGGTGTGGCCAGGTGTCTCCAGGTGTGGCGGCGCGACCGCACACATCACCGGCCGCCAGACATTCCACTGATGGACTGGAGTGGAGCGGCCAGACGGGGGAAAGTGCAACCCTGTTCCCCTCCAATAACTCAACCTCGGTCACCTGCCAAGCAGCCTCATTTTACCCTCACACACAACACACACACACACACACACACACACACACACACACACACACACACCACACACACACACACACACCACACACACACACACCCACACACACACACATACACGCATACACACAAGATCTCCATCTGCCTGTTCATTCTGGCTTTTTTTTCTCTGGGACAGACCCGTCTAAATCCCCTAACCTGCCGGTTCGTCGAGGCTATGTGTTTTCTCTAAGACATTTTTCTTTCAGGTCTGGACAATGGACAAGCCATTAGACTGGTCCCAGACACATAGAGGGAGACAGTGATGGACTTATCGCCTGAACGATAAAGCATGGCTCAGTCCTCCCCTCCCCACCCATCTGTTGCTCTTGTCACTCCCTTGTTTCCTCAATACAGCTTTTGTTTGTTGTTTGAAAGGGAACATCTTGGAAAGTCCTGATATCAATATGAGTCTGGAGCTGGAGAACCAAGAGAATAACCAAAAGGCCACGGGACAACCATTTCAGTGTCTCCCTTTCATATGTTTCATGTTCACAACACACAATGTCCATTGATGGTGAACTTATGCCATGCATCCTCTTCGAACTGGAATCCCATTCACACTGGCTATCCCAAGGCTATACTCCAGCATGGCGTAGGCCTAGAGATGGCTGTCATTAAAACATGGCCAAAGCATTTCAATTCGGATGATTGTACAACTGGAAATAAATCAGCCCACCTGATTTATTCAGTGTTGTGTTGTTATTTTGAGATAGCAGGTCAACAAGGATTTACTTTATACTGGGAATGGAACAGAAGCCAAATTGTTTAGGGATTTTGCAGGGAATTTAGACTGAGAAGATCAATTCAGTAGCTAACAGACTTAGACAGGTAAGTTTCTTCCTCATATCTGGCCTACCTTAAAACATTTCTGTAGCCTACTTTATGCTTAAAGGCTATACAGAAATGTTACATCTGGGGGAGCTCCTGAGCCAAAAGGTGTACACTAAAATGGACAGACATTACTCAGAAATGACCTCATGACCCTTGATGTAGAGCTTTTTTAATATGGATTTAGCTGCATTCTGGGTGTAGGCTCGGTTCAGCTGTCACAAGGGAAAACCATGTTGAATGTGACAGAAGGATTTTAATGCCTTGTGACAGCGCTGCTTGTTTGCATAAATACTTGTGCTTAGCGCTGTCCATCAGTCGTGCCATATCAACCCAGACTGTTTTTGGAACTAGACTAATGTGTGCTGAAGAGGTACTGGCCTGAACTATGCGAATGTTTAGCCCAAGGCTTCAGAGTTGCCAATTTGATTCGAGACTTGGACTCTTGCCCTGCAAGACTGTAGCTCCCGAAGGACCCCCATACACAGAGCATGAAAAGTCACGAGAGAAGACCGCGGCGTAAGGCTGCATTTGAAAAGTCTTACATCCCACACCCCGGCCGTCCCCTCTTTAGTCAACACCATCTCTATTTTCAAAGCTGTTTAACCAGCAAGTGTCCATACATTCACAAGGTAACACCTCACTGATTTTCAGAGCCCTGCGGTTCACATATTTGCTCCAAAGGATGACTTTGAGAAGCTCCTCTCAGTCAAAAGAGAATGGGAGTCCAGATGGGTGGAGTTTTCAGGATGAGGATGACTTAATGGAAGCGAAGATAATCTAAATAGGCTTTAATGTTGTGCTGACTAATGGTGGTTTTGGAACAGCGCTGGGCTGTGGTATGCCATATGGACGTGTCTCTGAAGGTTGTATACTCTGCATGTTGTTTGTTTCCTGTGGGACGCTGTGTGGCTGATTGCTGGTCACGGTCACGCTGTCATCCGGTCTCAAGAACGTCTCAGTCATCCAAGGTGACGCCACGTCCAAGCAGGCTTAAACACAATAGCAGTAAGCAACTGACAACGAAGCCAATTTAGAAATGAGATGTACTCGTCAGACTGTCAACAGAGGTTCTGGATAATGTGAAGCTCTTCAGCATGGTGCTGTTGAAGATTGACAGCTTAACGATCGAAACTAAACTAAGGCTGGCCTTTAATCCTGAGAGCAAAATTGTGTGTCAAATTTGCCTGTTTAATTTAGACATGAGTCATTTGTGACGTAAGTTGGGAAAGTTTCATAAATAGCCTTTCCAGAAGACCCTGTGAGTCTATCTACTGGACCTTTCCCCCACCCGGTGTCGTTGTCTCTCTACTTCCAATAGCACATCTCTCATAGACTACTATACTGTGTCACACCACCGACTTTCCTCCGCATTTCTCAGTTAAAGTAGGAAATGCCTCCATGTTTTCTCTCACCACTTACCCTACTTATTCCTCATTATCTCTCCTGCTGAGTTATTATTACTAGCTGCAAATGTTTAGGTCCTGATGACAACCGCTCTCTAAGCAAAGCTGGCATATTAACGTGTTTTCTGCCCGTGATTCCAACTAATGACCCAATTTGTCTTGGTAAGCGAGTGTTTACAAATGTTGTAGCAGTCGTAAGGCCAGGAATCAGTGGAAGGAAGGAAGACGGGTTGAAGTTCTCAAAATGTAGATCTACTTACAAGTCTTGGTGATCCAACAGTGATGGCGCCATATATCAAATGAGTAGATTTACAAAATATACATGGGCAACAGCCCTAAAGAAATAGCCTCTGTATTAGGCTTAACCTGTCCTATCGGAACAGACACAAGTAGTGGGCAAGACTACACAGCCTCCCTTTGAGAAACCAAATCATTAGTGTCTAGTTTCAGAAACAGAAGCCTCACAAGTTGCGACACCTGGGATACTGGCCTTCTAGGCAGAGTTGCAAAGAAAAAGCCATGTCCAATAAAAATCAAATATTAAGATGGGCAAAAGAACACAGACAGTGGACAGAGGAACTCTGCCTAGAAGGCCAGCATCCCGGAGTCACCTCTTCACTGTTGACGTTGAGACTGGTGTTTTGCGGGTACTATTTAATGAAGCTGCCAGTTGAGGACTTGTGAGGCGTCTGTTTCTCAAATAAGACACTCTCTTGCTCAGTTTTGCACCGGGGCCTCCCACTGCTCTTTCTATTCTGGTTAGAGACAGTTTGTGCTGTTCTGTGAAGGGAGTAGGACACAGTGTTGTACGAGATCTTCAGTTTGTCAATTTCTCGCATGGAGTAGCCTCCATTTCTCAGAACAAGAATACGAGACGAGACGAGTTTCAGAAGAAAGTTCTTAGTTTCTGGCCATTTTGAGCCTGTAATCGAACCCACAAATGCTGATGCTCCAGATACTCAACTTGCCTAAAGAAGGTCGGTTTTATTTTAATGGACAAAAAATGTGCTTTTCTTTCAAAAACAAGGACATTTCTAAGTGACCCCAATCTTTTGAATGGTAGTGTGTATATGTAACAGTATTGCTAACGTACCTCTCCTCGAACCAGGGACACACACACATCGACAACAGCCACCCTCAAAGCATCGTTACCCATCGCTTCACAAAAGCCTTGCAGAGCAAGGGGAACAACTACTTTAAGGTCTCAGAGCGAGTGACGTCACCGATTGAAACGCTATTAGCGCGCACCACCGCTAACTAGCTAGCCATTTCACATCGGTTACATATATATAGTAGGGAATTGATAAACATTTATTAATCAAATGGCAAACAATTTACACAATAAATGTGCACACTTTTGAAAGGCTTTGTTTAATTTATGTAAAAATATTTGAGTTCAATATTATCGCTGTTCAAATAATAAGTAATTGTTCTGCACTTGCGTATTTCTTTTCTTTAGCAACATTGATATTGAGCCTTCTTAGCCAAACACAAATCACTGTACAAAAGCTTTGTCTTGATTTATCTAACTAAGTCCCCTCTACTCACCCACAGTTTCATGTGTTGCACTGAATGACGTCTCCCCTATATTAGCCTGTATGGTAGGTCTGTGCTCTGTCCCTCTTTGTCCCGAGGGAGAGCGAGAGAGACCCCTGCACACCCTAATTTACAAACAAGGCAAAGTCTTTTCATGCTTTGTTGATTTCAAAAAAGCTTTAGACTCAATTTGGCTTGAGGGTCTGCTATACAAATTGATGGAAAGTGGCATTGGGGGAAAAACATACATTATGAAATCCATTAACACAAACAACAAGTGTGCGGTTAAAATTGGCAAAAAACACACATTTCTTTCCAAAGAGCCGGGGGGTGAGACAGGGATGCAGCTTAAGCTCCACCCTCTTCAACATGTATTTCAACAAATTGGCGAGGACACTAGAACAGTCTGCAGCACCCGGCCTCACCTTACTAGAATCTGAAGTCAAATGTCTACTGTTTGCTGATGATCTGGTGCCAAGGAGGGCCTACAAAAGTACATAGATCTTCTGCACAGTTTCTGTCAGACCTGGGCCCTGACAGTAAATCTCAGTAAGACAAAATAAAATGGTGTTCCAAAAAAGGTCCAGTTACAATGACCACGAATATAAATTCCATCTCCACACAAATGCCCTAGAGCACACAAAAAACTATACACACTGTACCTTGGCCTAAACATCAGCGCCACCGGTAACTTCCACAAAGCTGTGAACGATCTGAGAGACAAGAAGGGAATTCTATGCCATCAAACGGAACATCAATTTCGACAGACCAATTAGGATCTGGCTAAAAATCCTTGAATCAGTTATAGAACACATTGCCCTTTATGGTTGTGAGGTCTGGGGTCCGCTCACCAACCAAGAATTCACAAAATGGGACAAACACCAAATTGAGACGCTAATTATCAAAATCCAGAAAAAGAGGTGTTAAATTCTAGAGACGATCTAATGTTAAATACTGTTGAAGTAATATATCTACAGGTTCATCGGCCTCACCAAAAGCCCATTCTTGTGGGAAGCTGCAATAGACCACCAAGTGCTAACAGTCAGTATTTGGATAATATGTGTGAAATTTACATTTACATTTAAGTCATTTAGCAGACGCTCTTATCCAGAGCGACTTACAAATTGGAAAGTTCATACATATTCATCCTGGTCCCCCCGTGGGGAATGAACCCACAACCCTGGCGTTGCAAGCGCCATGCTCTACCAACTGAGCCACACAGGACCATGAAATGCTTGATAATGTACAGTTGAAGTCGGAAGTTTACATACATTTAGGTTGGAGTCATTAAAACTAGTTTTTCAACCACTCCACAAATTTCTTGTTAACAAACTATACTTTTGGCAAGTCGGTTAAGACATCTACATGTAATTTTTCCAACAATTGTTTACAGACAGATTATTTCACTTATAATTCACTGTATCACAATTCCAGTGGGTCAGAAGTTTACGTACACCAAGTTGACTGTGCCTTTAAACAGATTGGAAAATTCCAGAAAATGATGTCATGGCTTTAGAAGCTTCTGATAGGCTAATTGACATAATTTGAGTCAATTGGAGGTGTACCTGTGGATGTATTTGAAGGCCTACCTTCAAACTCAGTGCCTCTTTGCTTGACATCATGGGAAAATCAAAAGAAATCAGCCAAGACCTCAGAAAAAACATTGTAGACCTCCCACAAGTCCGGTTCATCCTTGGGAGCAATTTCAAAATGCCTGAAAGTACCACGTTCATCTATCCAAACAATAGTATGCAAGTGTAAACACCATGGGACCACGCAGCCGTCATACCACTCAGGAAGGAGTCGCGTTCTGTCTCCTAGAGATGCCAGAACAACAGCAAAGGACCTTGTGAAGATGCTGGAGGAAACAGGTATAAAAGTATCTATATCCACAGTAAAACGAGTCCTATATGGACATAACCTGAAAGACCACTCAGCAAGAAAGAAGCCACTGCTCCAAAACTGGCATAAAAAAAGCCAGACTACGGTTTGCAACTGCACATGGAGAAATGTCCTCTGGTCTGATGAATCAAAAATAGAACTGTTTGGCCATAATGACCATTGTTTTGTTTTGAGGAAAAAGGGGGAGGCTTGCAAGCCAAAGAACACCATCCCAACCGTGAAGCACGGGGGTGGCAGCATCATGTTGTGGGGGTGCTTTGCTGCAGGAGGGACTGGTGCACTTCACAAAATAGATGGCATCATGAGGCAGGAAAATTATGTGGATATATTGAAGCAACATCTCAAGACATCAGTCAGGAAGTTAAAGCTTGGTCGCAAATGGGTCTTCCAAATGGACAATGACCCCAAGCATACTTCCAAAGTTGTGGCAAAATGGCTTAAGGACAACAAAGTCAGGGTATTGGAGTGGCCATCACAAAGCCCTGACCTCAATCCCATAGACAATTTGTGGGCAGAACTGAAAAAGCGTGTGCGAGCAAGGAGGCCTACAAACCTGACTCAGTTACACCAGCTCTGTCAGGAGGAATGGGCCAAAATTCACCCAATTCACTGTGGGAAGATTGTGGAAGGCTACCCGAAATGTTTGACCCAAGTTAACCTCTCTTGGGTACGTGAGACGTTAGCGTCCCACCTCTTCAACAGCCAGTGAAACTGCTGGGCGCCAAATTCAAATACAGAAATACTCATTATACAAATTCAGAAAACAAAACACATTTTACATAGGTTTAAAGATTAACTTCTTGTGAGTCCAACCACGGTGTCAGATTTTAAAAAACACTTTACGGCGAAAGCATACCTTACGATTTTTTTGAGAACATAGCCCAGCAGACAAATCATTACAAACAGTAACCAAGTAGAAGAGTTACACAAGTCAGAAATAGAGATAAAATTAATCCCTTACCTTTGATGATCTTCATATGGTTGCACTCAGCAGACATTCATTTACTCAATAAATGTTCCTTTTGTTCGATAAAGTCTCTTTATATCCAAAAACCTGTTTTGTTCGCTCGTTTTCTTCAGTAATCCACAAAAATCCAAATTGTATCCGTAAAGTTCATAGAAACATGTCAAACGATGTTTATATTCAATCCTCAGGTTGTTTTTAGCCTAAATAATCGATCATATTTCAACCGGACAATAACGTCGTCAATATAAAATGTAAACAAGAAAGGCACTCTCTCGGTCGCGTGCATGAAAAAGCTCCGTGACACTTTAGGATCCACTCATTCAGACTGCTCTTACTTCCTCATTTTTCTGAATACAAGCCTGAAACAATTTCTAAAGACTGTTGACATCTAGTGGAAGGCATAGGAACTGCAATTTGAGTCCTAAGTCAATGGATACTGTAATGGCATTGAATAGAAAACTACATAACCAACAAAAAAAACGACTTCCCGAATGGATTTTTCTCAGGTTTTCGCCTGCCAAATCAGTTCTGTTATACTCACAGACACTATTTTAACAGTTTTGGAAACTTTAGAGTGTTTTCTATCCAAATCTACCAGTTATATGCATATCATATCTTCTGGGCCCGAGAAGCAGGCAGTTTAATTTGGGCATGCTTTTCATCCAAAATTCCGAATGCTGCCCCCTACCTTAGAGAAGTTTTAAGCAATTTAAAGGCAGTGCTACCAAATACTAATTGAGTGTATATAAACTTCTGACCCACTGGGAATGTGATGAAAGAAATAAAAGCTGAAATAAATCATTCTCTACTATTATTCTGACATTTCACATTCTTAAAATAAAATGGTGATCCTAACTGTCCTAAAACAGGAAATTTTTACAAGGATTAAATGTCAGGAGTTTTGAAAAACTGAGTTTAAATCTATTTTGCTAAGGTGTATGTAAACTTCTGACTTCAACTGTATGTGATATCAACAGAGAAGTATATTTTTGGGGTGATTTAATATTGACTGTCTCTCATCAAGCTACACACTCAAGAAAAAACGTCAAACTGTAACCAGTGCCTGCAACCTGGTTTGGGTTGTCAGTTAATCTACCAGGGTATTTACAAACAGCACAGGAATGAAATCATCAACATGTATTGATCACATCTTTACTAATGCTGTAGAAATTTGTTTTAAAGCAGTATCTGAATCCATAGGATGTCGTGATCACAATATAATAGCCATATCTAGGAAAACCAAAGTTCCAAAGGCTAGGCCTAATATAGTGTATAAGAGGTCATACAATAAGTTTTGTAGTGATTCATATGTTGATGATTTAAAAAATATTTGCTGGTTTGTGGTGTGTAATGAGGAGCAACCAGACGCTGCACTTGACACATTTATGAAATTGCTTATTCCAGATACTAAGCACCCACCCATTAAGAAAATGACTGTAAAAAATGTTAAAACCCCTTGGATTGATGAGGAATTGAAAAATTGTATGGTTGAGAGGGATGAGGCAAAGGGTATGGCAAATAAGTGTGGCAGCCCAATTGATTGGCAAACATACTGCAAATTAAGAAATCATGTGACTAAGCTAAATAAAAATAAATAAATAAACTATACTATGAAACAAAGATAAATGATATATAGAATGATAGTAAAAAGCTTTGGAGCACCTTACATGACATTTTTGGGGAAAAAGCCAACTATGCTCCATCATTCATTGAATCAGATGGCTCATTCAACACAAAACCCACTGATATTGCCAACTACTTTAATGACAACAAACGCTGACATTACACATCCAAGTATATCTGACCAAATTGTGAAAGACAAGAATTGTACCTCTGAATTCTGAAAAGCCAGTGTGAAAGAGGTGAAAAAAGTTTTGTTGTCAATCAGCAATGACAAGCCACTGACAATCTGGATGCAAAATTACTGAGGATAATAGCGGACGATATTGCCACTACTTTTTGCCACATCTTAAATTTAAGTCTAGTAGAAAGTGTGTGCCCTCCGGCCTGGAGGGAAGCTAAAGTCATTCCGCTACCCAAGAGTAGTAAAGCCCCCTTTACTGGCTCAAATAGTGACAAATCAGTCTGTTACCAACCCGTAGTAAACTTCTGGAAAAAATTGTGTTTGACCAGATACAATGCTATTTTCACAGTTAACAAATTGACCACAGACTTTCAGCACACTTATAGGGAAGGACACTCAACAAGCACGGCACTTACACAAATGATTGGCTGAGAGAAATTGATGATACAATTATTGTGGGGGCTGTTATCGATCAGTCTGCTGCTGGAAAATGTATGTGTTATGGCTTACACCCGCTGCTATAATGTGGATAAATCGTTACTTGTCTAACAGAACACAGAGGGTGTTCTTTAATGGAAGCCTCTCAAACATAATCCAGGTAGAATCAGGAATTCCCCAGGGTAGCTGTTTAGGCCCCTTGCTGTTTTCAATCTTTACTAATGACATGCCACTGGCTTTGAGTAAGGCCAGTGTGTCTATGTATGCGGATGACTCAACACTATACACGTCAGCTACTACAGCGATTGAAATGACTGCAACATTTAACAATGCGCTGCAGTTAGTTTCGGAATGGGTAGCAAGGAATAAGTTAGTCCTATATATTTCCAAAACTAAAATCATTTTATTTGAGACAAATCTTTCACTAAACCCTAAACCTCAGCTACGTCTCGTAATGAATAATGTGGAAATTGAGAAAGTTGAGGTGACTAAACGGCTTGGTGTAACCCTGGATTTTAAACTGTCATGGTCAAAACATATTGATACAACAGTAGCTAAGAAGGGGAGAAGTCTGTCCATAATAAAGCGCTGCTCTGCTTTCTTAACAACACTATCAACAAGGCAGGTCCTACAGGCCCTGGTTTTGTCACACCTAGACTACTGTTGAGTAGTGTGGTCAGATGTCACAAAGAGGGACTTGGGAAAATTGCAGTTGGCTCAGAACATGGCAGCACGTCTGGCCCTTAAAAGTACACGGAGCGCTAACATTAATGACATGCATGTCAATCTCTCATGGCTCAAAGTGGAGGAGAGATTGACTTCCTCATTACWTGTTTTTGTAAGAGGTGTTGACAAACTCAAGGTACCGAGTTGTCTGTTTAAAATACAAGCGCACAGCTCGGACACCCATGAATACCTCACAAGACATGCCACCAAATGTCTCTTCACAGTCCCCAAGTCCAGAACAGACTATGGGAGGCACACAGTACTACATAGAGCCATGACTACATGGAACTCTATTCCACATCAGGTAACTGATGCAAGCAGTAGAATCAGATTTAAAAACAAAAAGGCAGGTAAAAATGCACCTTATGGAACAACGGTACTGTGAAGAGACACACACAAAGGTGCAGACATGCATAGGCACACATTGTGATATTGTTGTATGGTAGTATTGAACATTTTGTGTTGTGGACATGTGGTGGTGTAGGGAGGTTATATGATGTACTGTTTTATCTTCAGGTCATTCAGCACAAACATAGTTCACTGTTTTATCTTTTGTTTTATATGTAATGTGGGTGTTTTGGTGTTTTTGGCCCCCAGGAGCAGAAGCTAATTGGGATCCCTAATAAATACAACTATCTATTGGGTGAAATACCACAGTGTGCAATCACAGAAGCAAGATTTGTGACCTGTTGCCACAAGAAAAGGGCAACCAGTGAAGAACAAACACCATTGTAAATTCAACCTATGTTTGTAAAAAAAAGTATGTGTGTGTGTGTGTGACCATAGCACCCACTTGTGTTTTCAACTCCGTGTCAGATGGCGGAGGCCAACGCCATGATTATTTAACGTGTGTCGAGTTATGAGTGGAGGAGGAGCTTCCATCAATGGTGTCTGTGTACCTTGGCTGCATATCTTTCAGAGAAACTACTGAGTGTTAGGCCTACTCCTTTCTTCCTGCGTTTGAAAATATATAGGATCAACTTACGATGAATGCGACACCACAGTCAATGTTGTCCTCTGTTATTATTAGAACCTGTATAATCGAGAAAGCGGACTTCACTTGACATTTGTGCATTTTACTATAGCCTAGCCCTAGGCTATAGGACTGATTCTTACACATTTTACGGTCCTAGTAAAAATGCGGTGTGCCCTTGTAAATGTTTACTAGCCTTTTTTCAAATCAAATGTTATTCGTCACATGCTTCCTTAACAGGTGTAGACTAGCAATGAAACGCTGACTTATGGGACCTTCCCAACAATGCAGAGAGAAAGAAAACAGAGAAATAATAGAAAAGTAACGTTATATACACAATAAGTAATAATAACTTGGCTATATACCCGGGGTACCAGTACAGAGTTGATGTGCAGTGGTACGAGGTAATTGAGGTAGATACAGTTGAAGTCGGAAGTTTACATACACTTAGGTTTGGAGTCTTTAAAACTCGTTTTTCAACCACTCCACACATTTCTTGTTAACAAACTATAAGTATTTGGCGAAGGTGCATGTACACTTCCGACTTCAACTGTATGTACATATAGGTAGGGATAAAGTGACTAGGCAGCAGGGTAGATGGATAATGAACAGTAGCAGCAGCATATGTGATGAGTCAAAAAGGTGAGAGCAGAAACGGTCAATGTAGATTGTCCGGGTAGCTATTTAACTAAATATTCAGCAGTCTTATGGCTTGGGGGTAGAAGCTGTTCAGGCTCCTGTTTCGTGGGTGGAGGTGTGCCTCTCCATACCAAATGTGATAATTCTGTCATCAACGTTAATCCATAGCCTAGTCCTAGGTTATGAAAGCATATTTCGAAAACATTGTTAATGTTATGTCGTCATTGCAGCCTAATTTACAAGTATTTGGCACCATTTGGATTTGTTTTTATAGAAACATAATGACTGACTGACTGAAGGACTGACACAGACGGATATAGTTTGTTTGCTGTGAACGTGCTGGCCAAGTGTCTGTCGGCCTGCAGTCTCTCTTCGTAATCAGACGTGCTTTCCTGGCCTCGCTTTCAGAAGGAATCTCCTGATTTAGCTATTTTCAACATAGGACAGATGCTTTCATTTCTCATGCGTGTCTTGTTCCTACATATAACCAGTCGTTTGATTGATTCAAGTCTTTGTACTGAGCGAGTGGTATTCCATCTCAGGCAGCAGCACCCTACTGGATGATCCATAGCAGCAAAGCGGAGGTCAAACACTCAGGCACATATTCTTTCTTTCTCTCTCTCGCTCTCTCTCACATACAGACATACATGCATATACAGTTGTGGCCAAAAGTTTTGAGAATGACACAAATATGAATTTTCACAAAGTCTGCTGCCTCAGTTTGTATGATGGCAATTTGCATATACACCAGAATGTTAAGAAGAGTGATCAGATGAATTGCAATTAATTGCAAAGTCCCTCTTTTTGTCATGCAAATTAACTGAATCCCCCCCCCCCCAAAAAAAAAATCCGCTGCTTCAGCCCTGCCACAAAAGGACCAGCTGACATCATGTCAGTGATTCTCTCGTTAACACAGGTGTGAGAACAAGGCTGGAGATCACTCTGTCATGCCGATTGAGTTCGAATAACAGACTGGAAGCTTCAAAGGGAGGGTGGTGCTTGGAATCATTGTTCTTCCTTTGTCAATCATGGTTACCTGCAAGGAAACACGTGCCGTCATCGTTGCTTTGCACAAAAGGGCTTCACAGGCAAGGATATTGCTGCCATTAAGATTGCACCTAAATCAACCATTTAGCGGATCATCAAGAACTTCAAGGAGAGCGGTTCAATTGATGTGACAAAGGCTTCAGGGCACCCAAGAAAGTCCAGCAAGCGCCAGGACGTCTCCTAAAGTTGATTCAGCTGCGGCATCGGGGCACCGCCAGTACAGAGCTTGCTCAGGAATGGCAGCAGGCAGGTGTGAGTGCATCTGCACGCACAGTGAGGTGAAGACTTTTGGAGGATGGCCTGGTGTCAAGAAGGGCAGCAAAGTAGCCACTTCTTGCCAGGAAAAACACCAGGGACAGACTGATATTCTGCAACAGGTACAGGGATTGGACTGCTGAGGACGGGGGTAAAGTCATTTTCTCTGAATCCCCTTTCCGATTGTTTGGGGCATCCGGAAAAAAGCTTGTCCGGAGAAGACAAGGTGAGCGCTACCATCAGTCCCGTGTCATGCCAACAGTAAAGCATCCTGAGACCATTCATGTGTGGGGTTGCTTCTCAGCCAAGGGAGTGGGCTCACTCACAATTAGCCGAAGAACACAGCCATGAATAAAGAATGGTACCAACACATCCTCCGAGAGCAACTTCTCCCAACCAACCAGGAACAGTTTGGTGACGAACAATGCCTTTTCCAGCATGATGGAGCACCTTGCCATAAGGCAAAAGTGATAACTAAGTGGCTCGTGGAACAAAACATCAATATTTTGAGTCCATGGCCAGGAAACACCCCAGACCTTAATCCCATTGAGAACTTGTGGTCAATCCTCAAGAGGCGGGGGGACAAACAAAACCCCACAAATTCTGACAAACTCCAAGCATTGATTATGCAAGAATAGGCTGTCATCAGTCAGGATGTGGCCCAGAAGTTAATTGACAGCATGCCAGGGCGGATTGCAGAGGTCTTGAAAAAGAATGGTCAACACTGCAAATATTGACTCTGCATCAACTTCATGTAATTGTCAATAAAAGCCTTTGACACTTATGAAATGCTTGTAATTATACTTCAGTATTCCATAGTAACATCTGACAACCATTTCTAAAGACACTGAAGCAGCAAACTTTGTGAAAATTAATATTTGTGTCATTCTCAAAACTTTTGGGCACGACTGTAGACAGTGTATATATACTGTACATACACACACAGAATGGTGTTGACAACCCAATGTGTTTTGCTATCAATTTTTCCATTGGCACTAGGGTCCATATGATTCGGTTTTTTCAAGACTTGGCTGTGACACGTCACACTTCACCGACTCGTTATCCCAACTCTGCTATGGAACAGAAACCACTAAACACAACACAGCTGAGGTTTCACACCTGCTCTCTCCGTACCCCTCTCTCTCCACATTCCTCTCTCTCTCTTTCTCTCCCTTTCTCTCTCTCTCTCCTGTGAGGAATTTCCTTTTTGTAATGTTTCTCATTAATCTGTCAGCCTTTCTGTCGTTAGGTGACTGGTGAAACACTGCCTGACCTAGCTCCCCATTATAGGAAGCGGGAACCCAAGTTAGGTACCACACCCTCTCTGCAATTTTGTGATGAAATTGAACTTCCTTATGTTATGAAATACATTTTACCAAGACAAATATGATTAATCATGTTCTGAATTGTTCAGCGGGGTCTTTCTCAAACATTAACATTATAGCCAAAAAGTCGGATTTCGTAACCTAATACATCGGATAATAAGCACCGAGTTCTGTTGACATCGTAACAAGTGTATTTGGTATTTTTTTACTTTATTTATAGATTTTCAGATATAACAACAACCCCTCATTTTCCCATCAATCCCCTCCCTCCCACCCTCCACCACCTCCAAACCACCCACCCACCAAGGCAAAGAAAAGTTGTAGAAAAAATCTTATCAGCACAAATGGCCACTAGAACAGACATGACTGCTTACCAATCTATGCAAGTTACACTAAGTAAAAGACAGGCTCTCATCATATTGTATTAATGGGGACCAGGTTTAGTCTAACTTTTGTCGGGACCCATGCACAGTGTACCCGACCATCTCCAGAGGCAGAGATGACATCACCTCCTTAACCCACTGCACAAAGCAGGGCGGCTTTGCAGACTTCCAGTGAAAGAGGACACCGCCTTGTCGTGGTAGCTTTCTGGTCTAGTGGACTCTGGTGGCATCTCAAACACTTGGGGTCAACATTTGGGTATATTTTTTGACAATCTGTCATTTGAGTAATGGAGATGGTGCATTGAATAAGCCCATGCCTTATGCAAAATGATGCGTGGATACGTTCAATACTTTGTTGCCATATATCATTGGATAGCTCGCCACCTGTCTTGCTGCCATGCAGATTGTGTATTTGCAAAGGAGGGCGGATTAATGTTCTGTATTATGTCGTATTATCTGGAGACGGTTAAGATCTAAGCACCTCTCGCCTAGGCACTTAGTACGCTCGAGTGGAAATGAAGGGAAATGTTTTTTGGCAAAGCTGCGAGTTTGCAGGTTTCTGCAAAGCTTCCATTATTACAAGCTTCCATTATGGTCAACCCTCAGTATCGAATGAGACGAATGTGTTATCAAGAAATGGGTCACAAAAAAAGCACCAGACCGTTGCTATGCCAGAACTGGAATGCCGTGTCAATCTATGACGCTGGGGAGAGATGATTAGATGTTAATGGAGAGACGCCGGTTGCTTGTTTTAAGGCGAAAGTGACTTTGAAATTGGGACCAGATTTTAAGGGAGTTCTTAACAATGGAGTTCAAAACATGGGTGCCAAGGTTCACAGGCATTGTGGAGCACTGGAGCGAGACAGGAGAAGTTGGAAGGCTTGACTGTAACTCCATGGTGGCCCAAGTTGGGCCATCTTTGTTTTCAAATGTAGAAACCCAATGAACAAGATTTAGATATATTTGCTGACCAGTAGTAATGTAAAAAACTGGGAAGGACCAGGCCGCCTGCAGGCTTAGGTTTCTCTAAATATACCTTTCTCATTCGTGGATTTGACTTATTCCAAATGAAGTTGGAAATGTAGCTGTCCAGTTGTTTGAACATTGACTTTGGCAGAAAAATGGGAATCATTTGGAATAAGCACTAAAACCTAGGTAGTACAGTCATCTTAACAGAATTAATGTGACCTGTTAATGAAATGGGAAGAGACGACCACCTTATGAAATCCTGCTTAGTGCGCTCCAGGAGTGTTTTGAAGTTATGTTTAAACAGAGCCTTAAATGAGCAAGTGACCTTTATCCCCAGATAAGTAAAGACCTGATGCTCCACCTTAAATGGGGAATTAGCTTACCCAATTCCTTCTGCTAACTGATTAATGGGGAGAACTTACAACCAGAGAATGTCCCAACACCTTGTAGCATGTCCAAGAGATAGGGTATAGACTACACAGGGTTAGCGATGTATAAAAGAAGATTGTCTGCATATAAGGACACCTTGTGAGTTATGTTGCCCCTTAATATTCCCTTGATCCTCTCCTCCGCCTGCGGGGCGATAGCAACAGGTTCAATAGCCATATCAAATAGGAAAGGGGATAAACAGCAACCCTGCCTGGCCCCCCTGTGGAGAGGGAAGTAGCTGGAGGTAACATTGTTGGTGCGAACAGAGCCACTGGGGACGAGTACAAAATCTTAATCCAGGAAAGGAAAGACAGGCCAAACCCAAATCTCTCTAGTACTATAAATAGATATCCCCACTCAGCCTTTTCAGCATCAAGAGAGATGACAATCTCTGGCTGTAGAGTTGAGTGGGCAGGTTAAAGAACATTAAATATCATAGAAAGATTGCCTACCTGAGATGAATCTGGTTTGGTCAGTTAATTATATTAGGCATCACTGTCTCTAAACAGCGCGAGAGGACCTTCGTGAGAATCTTATAATCGCAGCACAAAAGGCATATCTGGCGGTATGAGCCACAGTCTAAGGGATTCTTGTCTTTTTTTTAACCTCCTGTTGTGTTCGTTTCATTTTAATTAATTCTGTGTTCCCGGTCCAAAATGACAGCCCCATTATAGCTTATTATAAATCCATAATAATACATACAGTTGAAGTCGGAGGTTTACATACACCTTAGCCAAATACATTCAAACTCAGTTTTTCTCAATTCCTGACATTTAATCCTAGTAAAAATTCCCTGTCTTAGGTCAGTTAGGATCACCACTTTATTTTAAGAATGTGAAATGTCAGAATAATAGTAGATATTTATTTCAGCTTTTATTTCTTTCATCACATTCCCAGTGGGTCAGAAGTTTACATACACTCAATTAGTATTTGGTTACATTGCTTTTAAATTGTTTAACATGGGTCAAACGTTTCTGGTAGCTTTCCACAAGCTTCCCACAATAAGTTGTGTGAATTTTGCCCCATTCCTCCTGACAGAGCTGGTTTAACTGAGTCAGGTTTGTAGGCCTTCTTGCTCGCACACGCTTTTTCAGTTCTGCCCACAAACTTTCTATGGGATTGAGGTCAGGGCTTTGTGATGGCCACTCCAATACCTTGACTTTGTTGTCCTTAAGCCATTTTGCCACAACTTTGGAAGTATGCTTGGGGTCATTGTCAATTTGGAAGATCCATTTGCGACCAAGCTTGAACTTCCTGACTGATGTCTTGATGTTGCTTCAATATATCCAGATAATTTTCCCTCCTCGTGATTCCATCTATTTTGTAAAGTGCACCAGTCCCTCCTGCAGCAAATCAACCCCACAACATGATGCTGCCACCCCCGTGCTTCACGGTTGGGATGGTATTCTTCGGCTTGCAAGCCTCCCCCTTTTTCCTCCAAACATAACAATGGTCATTATGACCAAACAGTTCTATTTTTGTTTCATCAGACCAGAGGATATTTCTCCAAGTACGATCTTTGTCCCCATGTGCAGTTGCAAACKGTAGTCTGGCTTTTTTATGGCGGTTTTGGAGCCGTGGCTTCTTCCTTGCTGAGCGGCCTTTCAGGTAATGTCGATATAGGACTTGTTTTACTGTGGATATAGATACTTTTGTACCTGTTTCCTCCAGCATCTTCACAAGGTCCTTTGCTGTTGTTCTGGGTTGATTTGCACTTTTCGCACCAAAGTACGTTCATCTCCAGGAGACAGAACGTGTCTCCTTCCTGAGCGGTATGACGGCTGCGTGGTCCCATGGATACAGATGTTTGTACAGATGAACGTGGTACCTTCAGGCGTTTTTAACCAGACTTGTGGTCTACAATTTCTTTTTTTGAGGTCTTGGTTGATTTTTTTAGACTTTCCCTCTGATGTCAAGCAAAGAGGCACTGTATGCCTTGAAATACATCCAGGTATGTCTTGAAATACATCCACAGGTACACCTCCAATTGACTCAAATTATGTCAATTAGCCTATCAGATGTTTCTAAAGCCATGACATCATTTTCTGGAATTTTCCAAGCTGTTTAAAGGCACAGCCAACCTAGTGTATGTTAACTTCTGACCCACTGGAATTGTGATACAGTGAAATAATCTGTCTGTAAACAATTGTTGGAAAAATTACTTGTGTCATGCACAAAGTAGACATCCTAACTGACTTGCCAAAACTATAGTTTGTTAACAAGAAATTTGTGAAGTGGTTGAAAAACAAGTTTTAATGACTCCAACCTAAGTGTATGTAAACTTCCGACTTCAACTGTAGAAACTACTGACTTGCCTAGTTAAATAAAAAATGAATAAAGTACGTACATACTGTATGCGCCTACAGTAAAAAATGACAACACGATATACAGAAAATAAGGAACTTACTTTGCTAGGAACGCATATATGTCCAAAGTTATTATTTGTAAGAAAAACAAGGCAAGGCGAGCACCACCCAGAAAATGTTCCAATTCGTGCAAGACTTCGCAAATATCTGCATACTTGATCTGCGCAAACATTGGTGAAGTGTGTGGGCTTTCCTCGAAGAGAGAAGTTTGTCCGGCTCAGTAAAGCCTCAAACATAAATTGTCCGCAACGCTGAAATGGGCTACTTCTATGTAAAATACGGAGGAGGCGGAACACACCTCAATTCAAACTGTTAGAAAATACAACTTGTTAGAAAATAATTTGAAATTGACAAGTTGAAACATAGCCTATAGATAATTAGTAGGCAGCGCGTGTTAACTGTTCTGTTGCGTAATAATCACATTTTGGAACAGTGAGTGCCTTCTGACATCACGTGCATAAAACAACTCACGCTGGGGGCGACCGTTAAAGATATTTGGAACTCACGTATGAAAAGGTTAAGGACTTAAGATGAGCATACACTCGGCTACGCTTGACCGCCTGGTTAATTCCTTTCACGTTCCAGCTGATAAAGCATGTGGAGCATAGAGTATGTGAATTCGGCATAGTCATAGTAATCAGAAATGAATGTTAATACGATCATATGGCCAATGTGCTGGAAGGTCAGAGTAATAAAATATAAAGAAAATAAAAACTGCTAAAAACAACAAAATACCAAGAGAAAACCTTGGACCCCTATGCTGGCCTTCCCTCTGTTGGAAGGCTGCATCTACCTCTCCTAGACTAGACCAAAATACTACCATGTTAAACTGAACTTTAGTAGAGATCTATCCAGAGCGAACATAATCAAGTTTACACTTAAGGAAGGGATTCTGGAGGGAACCACCTCAGTTATCTTAGGTATCTTATGCAATATGCATATTTGAAGGATAGTAAAACAATATATAAAAAAGGAGGTATAGGTATATGTCCATTATCAGCAACCATCACTTCTGTGTTCCAATGGCATGTTGTGTTAGCTAATCCAAGTTTATCATTTAAAAGGCTAATTGATCATTAGAAATCCCTTTTGCAATTATGTTTGTACAGCTCAAAACTGTTGTGCTGATTAAAGAAGCAATACAACTGTCCTTGTTTAGACAAGTTGAGTATCTGGAGCATCAGCATTTGTGGTTTTGATTACAGGCTCAAAATGGCCAGAAACAAAGACTTTCTTCTGAAACTCGTCAATCTATTCTTGTTCTGAGAAATGAAGGCTATTCCATGCGAGAAATTGACAAGAAACTGAAGATCTCGTACAATCTCGTACAAAGAGGACAAGTACATTAGTGTCTAGTTTGAGAAACAGAAGCCTCACAAGTCCTCAACTAGCAGCTTCATTAAATAGTACCCGTAAAACACCCATCTCAACGTCAACAGTGAAGAGGTGACCCCTGGGCTTCTAGGCAGAGTTGGAAAAAAGTGCTATGAGCCGACAATGGCTAGTTAGTATTATGTCGCTTGTCCTCCTGTGGATGTAGGTGCTTAACAATTTATTCTTTGTCCTTGGTTGGTTCTAAGAATGTCTTCTGCTTGCCCGGAGAGAGTAGTGATCTTCAGTACAGCTGGGTAAAGAATGCCAAACTTGGTGTCCAGACAGCGGTGTAGGAGCCCCCTCACCTCGTTGAAGGCTGACCTCTTCTTCATGACTGCCGCCGTGTAGTCTGTGTAAATGCGAATATTCTGGACGTCGTGGGTGATGGGAGCCGCTTGCACTGCCTTACGGAAGACATTCTCCTTCACCTGAAGGTAGTGGAATTGAACTACTATGGGTCTGGGCGGCTCCCCATTCTTCGGCGCAGACTGTATGCTTCTGTGCGCGCGTTCAAGGGTGGGGGCGTAATCGAAGGCCTAGAATTTCCTGTAGCAGTTTAGCTATGGACAGGGTAGGCCGCATTCCGCCTACGGTCTCGAGTCCCTCTCTCACGCCGAAAATGGGGGGCTGTCTGTTCAAGGTCCTCAACCTTGGAAGTGAGTTTGAGGACATGATGATATCCGGGTGACTTGCTCTTCCAGTGTCACGACTTTGTCGAAGTAAATATTTGCGCCATCTTCCAGGCTATTCAGATGGGTGTCATGTCTCGCCAAGTCTTCGTTAAGGAGTCGATCTTTATGTTGACCTCAGTGGCGAGAATAGCTATTTGTGGGGATAGGTCAGTGGTTAATGACTCCACCTTAGCCAGCACAGTCTGTTCAGATTTAATGATAGCCACCATTACCATGTCTAGGTCGGGGGGATCAGAGTCCGTGTCAGGTGAGCCCGAGGCTTCATCAGAGGCCTGCTCTTTTGTGAGCCCCCGGCCCTTGTTGTCTCTACATCTTGAGTAGAAGGTCCAAAATTTCTGGGGGAAAAAAGCTAGATTGGTAAATTGGGTTCAATTACAAATTAAATGCTACAAAATTAACACGGTGGGGGAGGTGTTGGTCAAGTATTAATAGTAAATTGTTTGCCCTGGATCGGAACACCGAGAAAACGCGTCTTCACATGTTGCTGCTCACCAGAGCCACCCTCTCGTAACAACTTTTTAGGATTTTACATTTTGTGGTTGTCGTCTTCAAAGTTGTTTCCGCAGGTCGCAAACAAGCTAAATTAGAATGACACGAGCTGATTTATATGTAAAAGGCGTTGAAAATAAAAAGCTTGGTATATGTTCAGTGCTGCGTTGACATTTCAGAGACAAGCTTGTTTTTGTGAGAAATCTTCGAGAAGGGTCAGGGTGCTAGGCCAGTGCACCAACTAGCTAACACGGCCCCCTGCTCCCTCCCTGGGGTCTCTGTGTCACGTCTGCTCCCACTCCCCCTTCCTGGCGTGCGAGGTCGCCAGGTTGCTCATCATTACGCACACCTGTCACCATTGTTACGTGCACCAGCGCTTCATCGGACTCACCTGGACTCCATCACGTCATTGATTGCCTCCCCTATATCTTTAACTTCCTCAGTTTCATTCCCTTGCCTGCATTGATGTTTTGTTTCTCTTGTCCAGATGCTGTTCTTGTTTAGTTTCATGTCTATTGCTTCCCGTCTCCCAGCGTCTGTAGTTACGGAAACGTTACAGAATGCAGACAACACAATTGGAAGCATCAGGGAGTTTTTTGGTTTTTGTTGGTGACGTCGGGGCCGGGGGCCACTGCCGAAGCAACCGGAGATGCCTCAGCTGGCTTGTCAGGCTCCCATGCCTCAGCTGGCTCGAGAGGTGCATGTCTATTTATTATTAAATCCTCACAATGTACTTGCTTCCTGTCTCCCAGTGTCTGTAGTTACGGAATCGTTACACTCTGACACTAAATGAACAGGTCAGACTCATTAACACCCCATTGGAGAGGCAGGTGTTGAGAGAAGAACTGGGGCTGGATCGGATGGTGCGCGGATGGTGCGCGTGTTTGTACGTGTGTGTGAGGTGGACTCTCCACACTGAGCCAACTTATTTTCCATACCTGTGCGTGAGATAGTGAGTGCAAGTGTGGTCTGTGTGTGTGAATGCAAGCGTATGCATATGTGAGTGTGACAAAGCGAGAGAGAAAGTTATATTCACGAGGGAGAGCGGCCTGTATTGTAGATATGCTACTGACTCATTGAGTGCTTTCAGATCACCCAGTAAGCCTTAAAGTGCCAGGGAGTCTTTCTCTCCATCTCTCTCTCTCTCCCCCTCCCTCTCTCCTTTGCTCCCTCTCTTTCTCTCTCTCTCTCGCTGACTCTCTCTTTTTCTCTTGCTTGTTTGGCTACGTGGCAGCATGAGAGACAGTGAGAAAGGGAGGTGGTGAGGGTTTATATAACAGGCGTACTGGCTGAGCTAGTCAGGCCGGGTCAAGCCGGGGAGGCGAGTGGACCGTAAATAGCTGAGTCCTGTCTTGGCTCATATTGTCTCATGCAGTCAGCCAGCAGTGGCCTGCCTGGTTGCTTCTGGTGCCAGTTTGTCTTTGAGCTGCAGAATAACAGAGCCTCTCTCTGGACTTTGGATTCTCTGGACTCTGTCTCTGTCTCCTCATCCCCTTCCTGTGATAACTGGGAGCCCAGCCCCTTCTGTTGGACACACACACACCCCTCCCCCAGCCCTGCTCCAGCCCCACTGTTTTCACAGCGTCTAGACACACATGCCACAATTGATCAAACAAAAGGATGATGGTGGTACGATGTGTACAATGAGGAAGTAATGTCGTGTGTTTCTCCTCTCTCAGTCGGAGCTGTACAGCACTTCTTCGCCACAGCTTCTGTAGCAATGCACAATGTTGATTTCTTCTCTGAGTTTGTGTATGAAACGTCGGGTCGTTTTAAACATATTGGAATGAGGTGTGTGAGTCAGACTCCCCCCAAACTGTTCGGTTGTGGTAAACCCAGTCAGGTCACAGACAACCAAACTACTCATACTTCCTATGATGGCATGCTTTAACTTACAATTCACTATACAATTTCAGACGTTTCTGGAATCGTCTCAGCCCTTCCAAATGATCTTACTTTGCATTTCTCAAACATATTTATTCTAGTACAGTATAATGGTGTCCATATGGGCAGATGAAACCCCATCCCTGCTCTCACTGTCCACCAATGAAGACCCAATGGACCCCAATGACATGCAACACCTTAACCCAGATGACATGTGGTTCTGAGTGTGGTCCGAAGAACACGTGCTAGTAATAGTGTGGTTTAGCTGATGGTTGGCCAGGGTTTACGGTAATAGCCTTCATTCCCTGTTTGGTCAGCTGGAGGGTTCTAGAGTGAGTACTCCCCTGGGACTTAGCCTACTTCAGACCCAGAACAAACTCCAAGGCCACCTCCATCGGGGTGCAACGTTACGTAGTGTTCAGGTAGGAATATTGTATGTAGAACAGAAATGCTTCACTGTCGTGTAGAATAGGGAATTGTGTCGGCTCTATGGAGGACATTTCTATCTGCGAAGGTACATAATATAATTTCACCTCCTGAACACCAGCCAGATCAGCTTAAAGCTGAACACAGGGCGTCAACACTACAACACCTCTTAGTTCCTTGTCAGCATCTTCAGCGGTTTCATACAGCAGTTGGCCATGTTGATCGATGAGCCAAATGTGCCAAGAAGAGCCCTTTGTGGGCTGACGAGTCCAGGGCTGTACACGGTGGAGTTGCAGTAAACAGAGTTAATGAGTCTTTATCCACACTTCGTCCTTTCGAGTGTGTGCACTTCCCTTGTGCCCTACAGCGGGGGAAAGCATCAGTGGAGGTTCAGGGGGTGCTCTCCGTCTCTCTGGGATGTAAAGAGAGCACTCCAGTCCCCCTTTCATAGTGCTAGGAGGAGCAGCAGAGTCCAAACCTCTCTGATCACATGTCTGTGCCAGTGGGTCTATTTTCTGCCAAACATTATCCATCTGTCTTCCATGAAGGGCTTTTGTTTCTGTATCTAATCTCAGACTGGGGTTGAGTGGGGTGTCTGGCCCAGGACTCGCTCAATGGGGGTCTTTTCTCTTCGAGAAGAGGGGGCTTCGCTTCCACCGACACAGAATGCTCAGGGGACACACAGGAAAGAGGTGGGCAATTCAGGAAATGTCAACAGCGGGAGGGCAAATTGTACATCAGGTTCAGTTTGTGCTTTTTTCCCTTTTTTAGCTTATTTCAGCAATACTGTAAGAAAATAAAGAAAGGAGTGGAAAATACTAATTATGAGCAGTGTTACAGTAGGATCTTAATTTGATTACCCTGTTGCAGGAGAACTTTCCTGCAGTGCTGGACATTTTTAAATGTTTAGTGTATTTGAGGTTTAAATAGGCAGGCCCCTGAACCTCTCTCTGTGTTTGGGTTTGTGGGAGATGTGAGATCTCATGGTTGGGGCATGAGAATGGCCAGTTAAACTTCTGAAATGCTCCCTCCAGAATGAATATCCCAAATAACTCTGCCTTTGAACTCTCTGGAACTTTCTGGAACACACGGAAGGATTTTTATCAGTTTGAAAAGAACATACTTTTATCTTCCAAGCTTACACCATCTGGTCTACTAATTACCCGTTTCCTTGTGGACTGTGTGTTCTTGGGGTAGGCTTTGCCGTGGCAGTGTGGCCTGAGCTGGAGGGTGGCATTGCCCCATGGGCAGATTACAGGTCTGCTTGGTTACCACTAGCTCCTGGAATATGGATCTGCTGGCGACATGTGTTGGCACAGTGCGCAGGCACTTTAGATGTGGTAAGGCACATGTGGAAGCGTTCTAGTCCACCCAGCCCAACCCTGCCCAGCCCTCGACTCCCTAAGCGAAAGAGAAAAGCTTTGCAACGATCAAACTTTAAAACTATAGGGCAAGCAAACAAAAAGACAAAAGCTGTGTGTACGCGTGTCCACTTGAGTGTGTAAACTATATATACAAAAGTATGTGGACCCTTCTTCAAATTAGTGGATTTGGCTATTTCAGCCACACCCGTTGTTGACAGGTGTATATATTCAAGCACAAAGCCATGCAATCTCCATAGACAAATATTGGCAGTAGAATGGCCTTACTGAAGAGCTCAGTGACTTTCAACGTGGCACCATCATAGGATGCCACCTTTCCAACAAGTCAGTTTGTCAAATTTCTGCACTGCTAGTACTGCCCCGGTTAACTGTAAGTGCTGTTATTGTGAAGTGGAAACATCTAGGAGCAACAACGGCTCAGCCACAAAGTGTTAGGCCACACAAGCCCGCAGAACCTGAGCTCCGAATGCTGAAGCACGTAGCGCGTAAAAATCGTCTGTCCTCGGGTGGCAACATTCACTCCTGACTTCCAAACTGCCTCTGGAACAACGTCAGTACAAGAACTGTTTCGTCGCGAGCTTCATAAAATGGGTTTCAATGGCCGAGCAGCCGCACACAAACCTAAGATCACCATGCGCAATGCCAAGTGTCGGTTGGAGTGGTGTAAAGCTCGCCACCATTGGACTCTGGAGTGATGAATCACGCTTCACCATCTGGCAGTCCAACAGAGGAATCTGGGTTTTGTGGAAGCCAGGAGAATTCTACTTGGCCGAATGCATAGTGCCCATTGTAAAGTTTGGTGGATGAGTAACAATGGTCTGTGGCTGTTTTCCATGGTTCGTGCTAGGCCCCTTAGTTCCAGTGAAGGGAAATCTTAACGCTACAGCATACAATGACATTCTAAACAATTATGTGCTTCCAACTTTGTGGCAACAGTTTGGGGAAGGTCCTTTCCTGTTTCAGAATGACAATGGCGCCGTGCACAAAGCGAGGTCCATACAGAAATGGTTTGTTGAGATCGGTGTGGAAGAACTTGACTGGCCTGCACTGACCTCAACCCCATTGAACACCTTTGGGATGAATTGGAACGCCGACTGCGAGCCAGGCCTAATAGCCCAACATCGGTGCCTGACCTCACTAATGCTCTTGTGGCTGAATGGAAGCAAGTCCCCGCAGCAATGTTCCAACATCTAGTGGAAAGCCTTCCCAGAAGAGTGGAGGCTGTTAAAGCAGCAAAGGGGGACCAACTCCATATTAATTCCCATGATTTTGGAATGAGATGTTCGACGAGCAGGTGTCCACATACTTTTGGTCATGTAGTGTATGTGTGTCTGTTCGGTCAAGAATGCATCTTTGCTTGTGTTTGAGTGAGTGCAAACATTCAACAACAATGAATGGAGGAATCTATTCCATTGATGATTCATGGAAAGTGGAAACCTCATTATTATTATTATTATTATTGTTATTAATCCGTTTTCTATTTTCTCTCACAATGTTCCAATTGTATATTTACCTTTTCAAGAGCCTGGGCTTACCAGAACTCAACCCCAGTCACTGACTGACTGAAACAGCAAAAGGTGTTTGACAACACATTGTTCCATTGTTTCTCAACAAACTAATACCTGCTCCACCTCCTCATCAACAAGTGGAAATGTTTGCGTGAGTTGAACAGTTTAAAATATGGCACCCGTATTAGGAACACAATCCTCCTTCACCACCTCTTCCCATCACGCCATCTTATCTCATCACTCTCCAGCTGTTATCTGGTTTATTTTGGAGAATGGCTTTCGTCCGTAGCTATCTGAGGACCTCACCAGGCTGCAGTGACTGACTGAGGGTCTGGTGGTGGTTGATTGAGAGGATAGCCAGTTCTATTTACGGGCTAAGTTCAGGGTTGACGCAGGCCGATACATAGCTAGTCAGTCACACGCCAAATCCACTTGCCGGTTCCCACAGTGACCCTGCCAGGAGCTGCAGACCATGTCGATCTAATATTTCTTGCCATCCAAGCATACAGTGGAAAATCAGGAAAGCAGCGTCTTACCCCTACCCTCTCCCCCTGCTCCTTCTCTCCTCCCCCTTCCACGTCACTAACCCAGCCATCCATGTCCCCAATCGGAAGGTGGTTCCATAGTTACATACCCAGTGGCTCGCCCTGTCGGCCCAGGCTCCCTGATCCATTAATTGCTCATTTGGGCTAGGTTCCACGGAGGGTCTCCATTTCACGTATGACACTGGGAACCTTTGAGCGACCACAGCGCTGTGTCGAGTAATTATTCTTAATGAGACTGAGTCCTTGGGTCATCTGACTCTTTCAGACATGCCCTGACATTTAGCTCTGACACAGACGGGCCCCTAACTGTGTCAGAGCTGCTACTGTGTGGGCCACTGTTTGTTTTAATGCTTGTCCAAATTCACACAATTATTCAAGAGAACAAGTGTGTGCGTTTGGGCGCGTGTGGCTGTTTGCGTGCGCTTGTGTTCGTATGCCATGGAGGGCCGAGTGTCTGCTGGTGTTTGTTTTTTCCTTTCAATTAAGACCTAGACAACCAGGTGAGGGGAGTTCTTTACTAATTAGTGATATAACAATGAAAGGAAATGTCTTCAAAAATTAAAGTGCAGTCGGGAGGAGGCAAGATCAGGTGAGCGCATTCCAGCTAATGAGAGGGCAGATGTGCGCGTGAACAACCAGGCACAACTCCGATATAAAGTGTTTTTTTCCCTCAAAGTTTCCGGGAGGTAACGTGTCCTACTTGTATCATTACACTCGTCACAACCAAAGCATTACGAAACGTCTATTTGATCGAATAAGCCACACGTAGCAAACAAGCCATTACATTTTCGTTGATCAAATTCGGCATTCTCATTGACCTCCGTATAAAAACTCTTCGCTCGGGGAGAGAGAAAAATACAGAACAAGTGCCACCTGCTGGAAAAGACAGATTTTGGGCCCAGTTTCGCCTCTTCCTCTCTGGTCTGACACATGTGGCGGATCCACTCGCACATCTGAGACTTGATCTCATAATATAATGTCACCACATTATATATAGCTCGATTCATGTATTTAAAAAAAAAATCTTGCTTCATTTCCAGAGCTTCTAGTCTCCAATATGTCTCATGGCCAGTTGTATGAGTATAATGTTCCGGTACAGTCCAAAGCCTCTGAGACACCCTTTATGATGTCAACCACTGGCTCTTAGCAAAATAGAATGTATCTTTTGATTATGGGGAAGGTAGTAATTCCCGAGCTGGCAGTATTGAGTGTCTGCTCCTCAGGTCATTGAAGTACATACTCAGTCAAGCCTGGAGAAAAGACAGGCACAAAGAGGGAACAGAACTTATTATTGAAATAACAAACAATGTTCTTTAAACAGCAGAACAAAAGATAATTGCACTCAGGGCGGTGTGTGTTTTTGTATGTGTTTTAGCTCTAACACGAGGGACAAGTGTCAATGCTGTATAGGAACTACTACAGTGGTTACATCTGACCAAAAGTGGTTGATGTACTGTAGGCTTTACTGTACTATAATGTACTGTTATGTGGCAGTATGGAAAACCACAAATCCATGACTAGTGTAGGCTTTGGGCTGTGAATAGACACGCTGACAGAAATTGAGTGCATTGACATCAGACCATGGGTCCACTGAAAGTCACAGGTACAATAGATGACATCCAAGCAGTCAACCTCTCAGCCCAAACGTCCCCCGGTATTTATAATAGAATCTGTGTGAAGCCTCCTCGATATAAATTTGACAAATGAAACATAGCTAATTTGCGAAGTGAAGTGATCAGGCAAATACTTAGCCTGTTCCTCAGGTGTTCTGCCAAGAGGAGTGTGTGTGTTCCTGTCTGATGTTGTGCACTGCGTATGAATGCACTGTAACCTGTGTGTGTCCCAGAGTCATTAGTCCCAAGTTCAGTTGAGACCGAACCCAATAATGTTATATATATTTTTTAAGAAATTCTGCCAAGGTTTGAAAATGTGCCTGTGGTCAGTTCTGATGGTTAGTACGACGTCAAGAACACTACATTTTATTGCACTGTATGCTTTTCTACTTCACTCTTGCTCTGCGTCCATGTAATCAAACCCCTCAACCAGATTTAAAAGTGCCAATTCCTTAAAAAAGCTGTACATTTCAGCCAAGCCCTCGTGGTGTACGTTCCAAAACACAGAAGTTGCACCACAACTTCAATTCCATCCCAGCAGCGACATAGATGTAAAAATACAGCCAGAGAGTCTTCAACACACTGTCTCTCACAGCTACACACACTCTGATCCCTCTATGGGGCGGTGGCAGCACCTCTATGGACTAGTGGAGACTGGTGTCACTTTAATCAGAGGTTGGGCTCATTGTAATGGCTGGAATGGAATGGAAACCATGTTGTTGATCTGATACCTTTCCATTTATTCTATTTCAGTCATAACAATGAGCCTACCTTCTTATTTCTCCCTCCACCAGACTCCGTGAGAGAGGAGGGGCAACAGTGGCAACAGTCGATTCACAGATCCAGTAGTGTTAAAGGTCATGACCCAGAAGTTAAACGTGTGTGTGTTTATCAATATGCCCATCTGGAGGTCAGGGTTGTGGTAAAGGTCAAAGGCTAAAAGTTCAAAGGAAGTTTCACTAGGGCAGTCTCAGCCAGTCATGTTGAATGGAAAGAGGATAGCAGGGTTGTAGAAGAGACATTTTAAGTAGGTAATGAGATCTGATCTGTGGTTTAAACCATTCGTCCTCCAGTTACTGCTGTCTTTGGACTTGAACTGGACTTTGAACTGTTTAGAATGTAGGCCTATGTACATATCATTCCACAGACCCTAGACTTGTACATGTAGAATAACTATATTTTTTACACAAAGTTCATTTGCAATGTGAAGTTTATCAATTAAAGTACAATCAAAGACAAAATACATACACTCAAGTACACAGTTTATAGTCAAGGCATACAGCAGCACGATAATGTTGAGTAGTTGGGACCAGAGGGCTTACCGTATACATTAAGGTCAGACTGTCTTTCTCATCCAGTAGTCCTACGGAAGCTAGCCCACGGTGGCCTTAAACAGTGATCTGTGGCGTTCTAGTGGTTTAATGGTCTAACAGATCTCTCTAATGTGCTCTGGTGTTGTGGTGGTGGACTAACGGATGTCCCTCCTATGGTTCTGTGTGTTTTAGGGCATGGCCTTCTCCCTGGAGGAACGACTCCAGCTGGGGATCCACGGCCTGCTGCCTCCCTGCTTCCTCAGCCAGGACGTCCAGCTCCTCCGGGTCCTCAAGAACTACGAGATGAAGAGGGACGACCTGGACAGGTGAGACTGCTCCGGGTCCTCAAGAACTACGAGATGAAGAGGGACGACCTGGACAGGTGAGACTGAGATCCTGTGTGCGTCTGTCTCGTCTGTCCTCTCCGCGCAGGGAGAGAAAGATCACACACCTGGAAGCCTTCAAAGAGACTGAGATTTAAGGGAAGGATTACTGACTAGTCCTCTGAGCTCATTATTCAACCCACCCTAGCACCCTACTGGTTACTGAACAAACCGCTACTACTTTTTTCTCAATTTCTATGGCTTCATTCTTCCTTGTCCTCTTCTTCTTCACAGCATTTTACAATCTTCTTTAAGACATAAAATAAATGCTGATTTTAATCTCCAGTCCCTACTGCAGCTGATTAGGGTCACAAAGGTTTAGTATTATGTAATGCTGCATTACTTATGTCTCAGGCTGATTTCTTTGATCATTGGCAGCTTGGTCACAGATACCACATTCCTGTAGTTAGTCATGCAGAGTGAATTTGACGTTTTGAATCATGGGGGTGGGTGTACCATATTCTCTGTGTTGATCCCTCTGTTTTAAAGGAAACATTCACCCAAAAACGATTTTGGTATTTGGACATCTGTCCATTGTTGACATAGTTACAAAATGTTTTACTTGTCAGCAATCAAGTTTAAGATATGTTACTTTTCAAATACAGAAATCATCATCCCTGTATGACACATTTTGCATCCTATGACACAAAATACAGCTTCATATGATGCACAATGCATCATACAGGGATGATTTCTTTATTTTGAAAGTTACATACAATACCATGCCAAATGTATGTGGACACCTGCTCGTCGAACATCTCATTCCAAAAATCAGGGGCATTAATATGGAGTTGGTCTCCCCCTTTGCTGCTATAATAGCCTCCACTCTTCTGGGAAGGCTTTCTACTAGATGTTGGAACATTTCTGTGGGGACTTGCTTCCATTCAGCCACAAGAGGATTAGTGAGGTCGGGCACTGATGTTGGGCTATTAGGCCTGGCTGTCAGTCAGCATTCCAATTCATCCCAAAGTTGTTCGATGGGGTTTAGTTAAGGGCTCTGTGCAGGCCAGTCAAGTTCTTCAAAACCGGGTGAAAACAAACCATTTTTCTTTATAGACCTTGCTTTGTCCTTGGGCGCATGGTCATGCTGAAACTGGAACGCGCCTTCCCCAAACTGTTGCCACAAAGTTGGAAGCACAGAATCGTCTAAATTGTCATTGTATGCTGTAGCGTTACGATTTCCCTTCACTGGAACTAAGGGGACTAGCCGAAACATGAAAAACAGCACCAGACCATTATTCCTCCTTTACCAAACTTTACAATGGGCATTATGTATTCAGGCAGGTAGCGTTCTCCTGGCATCCGCCAAACCCAGATTCGTCCGTCGGACTGCCAGATGGTGAAGCGTGATTCATCACTCCAGAGAACTAATTTCCACTGCTCCAGAGTCCAATGGCGGAGAGCTTTACACCACTCCAGCCGACGCTTGGCATTGTGTATGTTTAAGCTGCGCGCTTCACCAAGCTGCCCGCTTTAGCACTCGGCGGTTGTGTTCTGTGAGCTTGTTTGGCCTACCACTTTGCAGCTGAGCCGTTGTTGCTCCTAGACGTTTCCACTTTTCAATAACAGCACTTACAGTTGACTGGGACAGCTCTAGCAGGGCAGAAATTTGACAAACTGATTTGTTGGAAAGGTGGCATCCTATGATGGTGCCACGTTGAAAGTCACTGAGCTCTTCAGTACGGGCCATTCTACTGCCAATATTTGTCTATGGAAATTGCATGGTTGTGTGTTCAATTTTATACACTTGTCAGCAACGGGTGTGGCTGAAATCGCAGAGTCCACTACTTTGAAGGCGTGTCCACATACTTTTGAGCATGTAGTGTATCTTGAAAACTTGTTTGCTGACGAGCAGTACATCTCTCTGTCAGACACTACAAGGCTTCAGGTAAATGTAATCCCAAGGTTGGATACATTTCCATAGTGGCAGGACATCAGGTCTCAATAGTCTTCATTTGTGGCCTGTGGATGTGTAGTTAGTGTGAGGACTGGTTGGGTTGGTTAATGGGACAGAGAGAGACAGGATTTGTGGTCAGGAAGACCTGTTAGCCAGTGGTGTATAGTAGTTATTTAAAAATACTTTAAAATACGACTTAAGTTCCTTAAGAAAATATTGTACTTTTTACTCCATACATTTTCCTTGACAGCCAAAAGTAGTCGTTACATTTTGAATGCTTAGCAGGACAGGAAAATTGTCCAATTCCCGCACTTATCAACCGAACATCCCTGGTCATCTCTACTGCCTCTGATCTGGTGGAGTCACTAAACATACATGCTTCGTTTTGTAAATGATGTCTGAATGTTGGAGTATATGCCCATGGCTTTCCATAAATAAAAAAAATCTAGAAAATGGTGCCATCTGGTTGCTTAATATAAGGAATTTGAAATGATTTATTATTTTACTTTTGATACTTAAGTATATTTTAAACCAAATACTTTTAGACTTTTACTCACGTAGTATTTTACTGGGTGACGTTCACTTTTACTTGAGTCATGTTCTATGTATGACAGTTGGGTACTTTTTCCACCACTGCTTTTAGCCCACTTGATTTTCCAGCGTGGTGGTATGATGACTGAGGCACGGTTGCTATACTGTCCCACGCCAATCCTCCAAAACAGCAATTAGCCGTGTTTTATTCCTATTCCCATGCCCTTTCAATGTCATCAACAATTTGTCTCATAGTCTTCCAGTCCACTCAGGGCATCGGACCAGTTTATTAGAGCTGGTATTCGCCCTGCCTGTCCTCATGCCTCTGGCCATAGTATTTCCATTGCAGTCTGGGCCTTACGTTTTTTCTCAAGCCTTCTGTGGTATTTGCTGGATCCGACCGTGTCACTTTATTTTTGCATGACCGTTGCTCAAAACTCTCACTAAACGATACATGCCATTCTATTCCAAGCAGCAGCTATTTACTGTTTTTACTGCTCCCCAAAGCAGGGATTCATTCTGGTGTCTGGACATTGATAAAGCAGGCTGGACTTTGGACACCACTGGCTTGAAGCCCAAACATGTCTATAATAACAGAGATGGCGGCCTAGGCTGACTTTATCGGAGAGAACCTCTTCTATGCACGAAGACACAGTTGCAGAGATAAAGAGAAGGACTCACGAATACTAAAAGGTCATAGGGGTCAACTCTTAAAATGTCCACTTGTGATTTTAACCGGATGCATGTGGTATGCTATCTAGCAGTTTAAAGGAACATCATAAAAACCAACCGGCAAGAGTGTCTGCAAAGAATCATGAATTTGGATGGAGAAAGAAGGGGTTGGAAGAGGGAAAAGTTATTTTTCCCATGCCAAGTTTAAGCAGAGTTTCACACGCTTGTTAACACACTTTATCTGAAAAAAATGTGTGTGTGTGACTGTGATATTCTTTCAGGCCGAGAGAGAGCCACAACAGACTCGAGCTGTAGTCGCTCATGGAAAAGACAACTAGACTCATCATGGTTATTGACACCTGCTGTCCTGCCACAACTAGATAAGTGAAATCAAAATAATCATATGGGTCTAGACCACCTAGACTGAAATACCACATTTTTGACTGACAATATCCATTTTGTGCCACCCCGTTTCCTAGTGGCATGTGAGTGGTACAACCCTAGCTTGGCACTGTGCCTTGACGTGGCCTCAAAGTCACATCACCAATCACACAATGTTGGGCACCAATAAGTTGGTCTCTTTCTGTGTCCCTAGTTGGTGACTGAATTGTGGTGGTATGGCAGGATTCCCAAATTTGGCCTGTGGGTGGTTTTATTTGGCCACCCAAATTTGCTGAGCAAAAAATTATAATAATTTAAAAAATATATATATATTTGTTTTTTTAATGTTTTATTGTTGAACATAAAATACTGTAAAAATACCAGGGAATCAGCTCCAAGTGATTTTAACTTTGGAAATCTGTTCCCCAGTATTCCCACGCATAATAGACAGGCAAGTGATCGTATACAAATTTAAGAAAGGTTATAAATTACGGTTTTAGTCAAATATTATCTCTGTTCGGGCTTCTTGCGGTTCAATTTGCAGTCTACAAATGATTTGTAATTATGTTCCGGCCCCCTGACCATCCGCTCAATAGAAAATCAACCCGCGTCTGAATCTAGTTGATAATCCCTGTGGTATGATGTAAGCATAGGCGGAAATCCCAGGGGGGACGGGGGGGACACGACCCCCCCATCTTGGGAAAAATATGATTTGTCCCCCCCAATATATCACTGTAAACATAACTATGTAATTTCAATAATATTAATAATACGCAATGAAAGCACTTGTGCTGATTATAGACACTTAATAGCGCGTTTTTAAGTTTCAAAAGATTGCGACCCCCCCCGCCCTTTGCCTCACAATGGTTTGATCCACTGCCAGTTCTTTAGCTGGCAAGGTAATAGAGGGTTCGTATCTACTGTCCGAAAGGGACATGTACGTAAATGACGTGAGGTTAATCCAGTCAATCCATAGCAGGTCCATAGCAATGTTATTTATTTATTTTTATGTTGGCAGGGTTCACACACTAGSMGAATTTGCAGAGCTAGCGCGCAAACTAAAGCAAACATTAACTATCAAGCTAGCTAGTACCTATTCCATTTATGTGGCGTCGTCAAAGATGGAATCTTTGCTATCGTCAGTTTATTCCAAGATCAGCATGCAGCTGTAGTGCTTCGACGTCCCTGTGATAAGGTTAGCGATAAACTGAAGTCAAACTGAACAGAACAGAACTACACTCTCTCTACCATTGTCTTAAATATATATAATGGTTCGTTGCAAAAGATAAATTGTCGCTAGTGAACTTTTTTTATTTTATTTATTTCACCTTTATTTAACCAGGTAGCAAAGATTAAGCAAACACACAGAAACGGAATTGGTGCTCGCTAGCTTTACAAATTCAGCTATTGTGGGAAGCCAGCCCAATATGAAACAAACTATTAAAAGTACAAAAGGTTGCAGCATGTGTTGTGTAAATGTGGTGTGTGTGCAGCTAGGCCGGCCAGCCAGCCAGGTAGAAAAATGGCAGAAAAAAGTAAGAAGACGGACACCAGAGTATTGTCAGTACACCAAAACGCATAGTAAGAACTCTAGTAGCCTAATCTCAAAGACTAGTTGATAAAATGTTCATAAGAAAGAAGTGAAATGCTAATGGGAATGTTTCACAATGATGTCATTAGGCAGAGCAGGCAACAGATGGCACACAGACAGCAGAGCTGGGGACAGATATGCAGGGACAGACGGCAGAGACAGGGAGTCTCAGGTAAGTTTGTTGAGTCTTTGTTTGGCAACATTATGAAAGGTTCTCAATTTTTTTGACTTGTAAAATAGGGACATAATTGGAAAATGCCATGGATACCCCACTCTTAACTTAAACTGGTGACTAAACTAGATTTGTTTACGGCAATGGTATTGCTGTTGTGATTAATTGTGTAGTTTTGGGTACCGGTAGTTAGGAGTACGGCAAACACCTTATTTATTTTCTAGGAGACAGACTGTGAGTCAGTTAGGGTGGTGAAAGGGAAAGAGCCAGGGAGGAGACTTCAGAGGACAGTGTCACAGCCACGGCAGGACCAAGTGTCACCCTTGTTGCCAGCAGCACCAGTATAGGGACAGGGGCACAGCATTGTCCAGTTACCACAGTGATGGCACAAAACCATATCAGCCACACCCACAATTATAGAACCGCAAACTCTTGCCAACACAGTGTTGACGTTCAAGAGAGATGGTTTCGCGATTTCCCCTGGCTACATTATAATCCATCAATAAAAGGAGTGTTGTGTTTTCACTGTAGCCAAGGGTTTTCAAGCCAGCCATCTTTTGGCCAAAGAGCAGATGCTGCCTTCATTAGTGCAGGATTTAGGAACTGGAGAAAAGCCATTGAAAAATTCACAGCACATCAAAAACTGCCAAACCCACCACCACTTTGTAACTGTAACAGCACACCAGCTAAATCCAATCAGTGTCCAGTTATCCAGCGCGGTGGGGTAAACAGCAGCAGGACGCAAGGCATGCTTGATGAAAATTGTTAGTTCGGTGCGGCATGTAGTAAGACAGGGACAAGCCTTTAGAGCCACACGCATGACAGTGGGAATTTATACCAGATTTTGAAACTTAGGGCAGAAGAGGATGATCCCATTTTACTGAAGTGGTTTAACAGAGCGTACCACAATGTACACAGGCCCCAAAGCACAGAATGAAATTCTGAACATCATGGCAATAGTCATTCGAGGCATTGCAGCTGAGATTTAGGTCTCTTCCGATTGTACAATTTTATTAATTGTTGATGGTACTCAAGATGTCTCTGGTGCTGAACAGGAAATGTCTGTCTGCGTTATGTTGACCATGACCATGTCCCTCACAAGGAGTTTATTGGGCTATACAGGGTGTCGGAGACAACAGGCGAGGGCATTGCGAAAGTGGCAACTGATGTGTTGTTGAGGAAACCGACAAACATATGCTCGGTTCTTTTGTTCAGTAGTGTGGATAGCAGTGGTTCTCAACCTTTTGGGGGACTGGAACCCCTGCATATTTTGAGGCAAGGCAGGCAAGGTTTTGAGCGGTCCTCAGGGACTCCACCCCCTCTATATTATATGTAAACTTACTGGAAATCTTGTGGTACTGACTACATTCATTACACTTTTTTATTTCACAGACCCTTGCAATTAGTCATGGACCCCTGTTTGAGAACCCCTGGTGTAATTGATATTTGTTCTTTTGGTAGTAGTTTTCAGTACACTTACAAATGATTTATTTCATGTTATTTTATTTAAAATTGCATACTTTGTATCCTCTCTTTGGGG